>NW_010555630.1:5557-15000 GCF_000687285.1 Phaethon lepturus
TAGGAAAGTCTTTTGCACGTAGTTCAAGTAGCCATGGATCATGAGTCAGCTAGAGGGGTCATTCAGGATGACAGGCCAGCTGGATTATAGGAATTCATCAGAACAACAGTTTGGGGAGTCAGCCCACCCAGCTGAAGACACCATTGCAAGGATGCTTGCAGCAGAGGCTCATGTCACTATGTGGGCAGTGATTGACTGTGCTGTTTAAGAAATTAAATTCCTCATGTAAGTGTTAATCTGTGCATAGTATTGTGATAAATTAATTTTTTTAATGCATGGTCTGTCCATGAGCATCTGTGCAACAGGGCTGGAAACAAAAAAAACAACTGTCAATACTACTGTTCTTCAGGATATTTTATTTCAATCATATTTTGACGAGAAGAGATTTGAAGTTTCTGATAGAAAGAACGTTACTCAAAAATGTAGAATTTAAAACAGACTTTCGCTGGAAAATGCTTGGTTTTCTGCCACTATGTAAATGTTAATTTTCTGCAGATCCTTACCTGGTGCTAAAAGGAACTGCTTTTGCTGTAAACAGTTACAGTGCATGTTTTTGGTTTTAAACACATAGTAGCCCGATAAAGCTTTGGATATTCAGTCAGTTATGCATTTGTGGATGGAGAGAATTTATCTTCTGTCATTCACTTGGGTTATTTATTTTTATTTAAGGCTCGTGTTTTGGCAGTGCTGGACTGGGAACTTTCAACTGCTGGTCATCCTTTAGCAGATTTAGCATATGCCACTCTATTCTACTTTCGGCCTACATCTATTAAGGACATAGGTCAAGGAACTCCCTTGGGTTTCAAAGGCACTGTAGGTATGAAACTGTAATCTTCTTGTTGAAATGACTTCTAGGATTGATTTCTGTTTGGTATGTTACCTTTATAAACAATAATAAAAAGTTAAATTAATAAGCAAATCATTTTGCACTTGAACTTTTCCATAGTTTTCTTCATTGTAGGAAACATGCTGATAGTGAGGTTTAGGGTTTGAACAGGCTGTGGCTTAGGCACAGTGTGCTACTTCTGTAAAAGTTTATTTTGAGGCTTTCTTAGATATAATAGAAAGAAACAAAAATTTACATGTAAATTTATCATTTATTAAAAAAAAAAAAAGGCAACACCTCTGTCCCCCTCCTCCACACTGTAGTGAAATTAATCTCCTTACTGGAATGGAGGCAAGGGGCAGTAGGAAGTGTTATGCTTATCTGCAATTCTGACAACTCCTATTTCCTTTTGGCTCCCCATATCCCGCTTAGGTCATGAGAAATGGTAAATAGTGTGGTTTAGTCTGTAAATGGAATATCTTATAAAGCTGAAAAGCTGTTCAAATGCTTGAAGAAAAGGGTGGAAAAATTATAGAAAAGGTTGAGTATTCTAAAATAGTCTGGTTTTTTGTAGAAACTCCTTCATTTGAAGAACTGGTTTCCATTTACTGCCGCTGTCGGGGTATTAGCACTACTTCATCCAACTTTAATTTTTTTCTTTCTTTGTCATGTTTTAAAATGGCAGCAATATCCCAGGTAATACACACACATTTGCTGAAATGTCACGTTTTTATTATGGGTATTTGTAGTTGGTAATACTTGTTCAAAATAGGAATAATAGTTAAAAAATAACTGGAACCATTGTATTTCTGTTTGTTCCTTTAGAAGTGGTATCTTAGATGCTTATCTATCCAAGATAGAATTCTTGCTACATAAAATACATTGCATTAGATATAGCTAACTTAGGAAAATAGGCTAAAAACGAAGAAAATGTGGATATTTGGATTTTTCATATTGATGTTTCTGTATGCAGGAAGTTTTGTCATTACCTTTTTGCACTCTGTGGCTAATTTAAATTCTGTATTGCAGAGAAACAAAGACCTTTCTATGTTTCTGCAGCTCTCATGAAAGTAGAGAGCAGGATAGATAAGTAAGATCTTGTTGGTGCCACCCACAGATGAAAAATGGTGTGTGGTGAACTCAGCTTATGAGGATCATAGGAGGCCAATTTTGAGATGTGATTATAGGAGAACATAAGTTTTCTTGATTCATTGTTAACAGAAGTAACTGTTTAGTTAGATATTCAGCTATTGTAGAGCGTAAGTATATTTTAATGAGTTGCAGCATGAGGTCAGCATATCAAATGTGGGATAAGCTACCTAGTATTAATTTGGAGTAAGAGTGCGGGTAGTTAATTTAGTTGTGGATAATAATCATATGTGTATACTGTTGTCAGTTGGCTTAAGGGATAGGCTGGGCTTGCTTGCAGTATGATGTGCAGACTTTTCTCCTTCTCTCCCACCTCTCTCCCCTCTCTCTCTTATAGTTTAGTTTAGCTGGGGTATGTGTTTTTTTTCTCCTGTGCACCAAACATCTCCATTATATCAGAAATAGACCAAAACCAATATTAACATATCCCAGTAAAATTTGTCTGGGTGCTAATTTTTTAGATTATGTGCATTTAAGTGTTACTTTCACTATCGAAGAAATCACCAATCTATTAAAGACAAAATTTTAAGTGCCTAATTATACCATACATGCCTTCCTTTTGGCTTTAGGGTATATATGCTAGATATCTCATTGGAAATGCTGCTGCGGAGAATAGTCATGAATTTGCTAAGATTGTGAAGCCTCTGGCAGAGAGAGGGTTAGAGCTCTCAAAAAGGTAAGAGTGGTCTAAAGTACTGGTCAAAGGCAAGGCAAAGCTTTTACAATGTCTTCACTTATTTAAATGCCTGTATAAGGCAGCTTATATTATTATGAGGGAAAATCTGGTCTTACTTGTTATTGCGTTGAATGTTCTTCTCTAGGTCATCTTTCAGCAGCACACATCACAGCCTTTCTGGAGAGCTGTTCCATCAAAGTAGGAAAGGCCAAGAAATTCTGCTGAAGGTCAAGCAGTTCATGAAGCAGCACATATATCCAGCTGAGAAAGTAAAAGCTTTTAGTAAACCTTTTTATAAATGAACATTTTATGACTAGAGTTTATAAAAATGTAAAACTAGGTATAGAAGTCATGTCCTCCTATTTATTTTTTTTTTTCAAAACAGCCTTATTTTCATGCAGTGTTGTTTGTGGCATTGCAAAATATTAACAAATTATTAGAGTTTGCATTAATTTTTTTCATAATTAAAAAGTTTATGCCTTGTTAATGAAAGCTAAGAGTTACTTTTAAAACTTCTTAAAGTTTAAGAACTACTCTTCTTAAAAGGAGTTACTTTTTAGAGTTATTTGCCAAAATACTTTTAACACTAACAAAAACCTAGAACTGTTATGTACTCAACAGAAAGACACTTAATTAAGAAATGGAAACTGATGGTTTTAACTGTATCAAAGTTGAATGTTTCTGTTTCTTGCCTTATTTTTTAAGGTGTGACTTTTATGACAAAAAATGGGATTCTGTAATGTATCAATGTAACCTCATTCCTGAATATATCTAATACCAGTGAAGGTTTGAACTCAGATAATGAAATATCCACAGAAGTCTCTAATTAGTGGAAACCAAAATGAGATGAAGCATTTTGCTTCTTAGCCTAGGGACATTAGAAGTCTTGCACTTAAAAAGTTCATTCAACTTTTAGCCTCATGGAAACATAGGTGACTTTTGGTGCAGAGTTGGGTTTTTTGGCTTTTTGATTTTTTTTTTCCCTTGTTTTTTGCAGTCAGGCAGAAGTGCAGAGAACGTATTAATCAAAAAGATTTATGAATGCATCTGCCTGTCACAAGGAGGGGTTGAAAGCAGAAACTCTTGCTTTGCAAAGTTTCTTAAGTCTGTATCTAGTTCTGGATTGTCAAAGGAAGCCTTGCAATAATTAATGTACTTGCTTTAAAAACAAACGAACCACAAATAGCCATGCAAGTTTTGCAGATGAGTCATGTTGTGCTTGTAAGTTATTTCTGATAACAGGGATTGTTATCAGGACTTCTAAATTCTACTTCTGAATTTGTCTTATTGTGCGATTTTCAGAAGTGGGCACAACTTTTATTCATTTTAAAACTAGTTCTGGGCCAGCTTTTATGAAGCGCTGTGCCTCACTAAAACATCCTTGTGAAAATACTAGGATTACTGAATACACAGTTTTACTTAGTACTAATCACTGGTGCTCAGAATGACTGTTTACGTAAACTGTTAAGGAATTGCTTTAACAGGAAAAGAAAATGTATTCTTTGTGGGTTTTTTCTCAGTTATAAAAAGATTAACTGTCTTATATCTGAATGTTGTGATGGGAAACCTGAATCTTAAGTGTCAGTACATCAGGCTTTTATTTGTTGTTTTACTGTTGGATTCATGGCTCTTGTTCATACTTACTGTTGGTAACAGTTACTTGTTTCATCAGAAAACACTGACCTTCTACCATCTTCATCAGCACATATTTTAAACCACCCCAAATCATTTCCCTGTATGAAATAAGGTACTGACTGGGGCCATCTCCATGATGCATTTAAAGTCTTGCAAAATTAATAGATTGCAGTTTGATTTTTTAATTATATTTTTTAATTTTATAATGTATAATCAAGTATATAATAAAACCCTGTGTTGAATATTTTTTTTATTGCTTTCTTGGGGACTAGGGCTGGAAAAGACACCATATTATGACTTGTGTATGTTTCATGTGTTCTTAATTTAAACAGCATGTTTTTAATTGTTTATCTAAGGAAATAATAAAATACTATGCTGGACATGGAAATACTGAGGAAAAATGGAAGAAACCTCCACTGCTTGAGAGATTGAAGGTATGGGATAATAAATATTCTTGAGCACTCTAGCAGTAAAAGAAACAGGCACTGACAGGGAGTGTGTAAGAAGTTTGGTGTATGTTGCTGGAGAAGTTACTCTGCATGGAAAGAAACAGCGTAAGGAAAAGGAAAGGAAGAAGGAAGTGTGCAAAAGGAGGTGAGAGATACAAATGAGGGGAAAAAAGCAAAAGTGAGTTCTGTGAGGGGCATGTCTGAACTTTAAGTCAAAGACTGTACCTATTGGAAAAAGGCAGAATGTGAGGCAGGAAGGAAGAAAATGGGTAGCGAGCCAGATTTTTTTTTTTTTTTTTTTAAGATTTATTGCTAATGTTTTTCTCTGATCCTTTCAACAGGAAATGGCCAAAGCAGAAGGTCTGTGGAACCTTTTCCTCCCAGATGTCAGTGGTCTCAGCCAGCTTGACTATGCACTAATAGCTGAGGAGACGGGGAAATGCTTCTTTGCTCCTGAGGTTTTCAATTGTCATGCACCAGGTTAGCAACTCCGTCCTGTAACTACAGCACTAAGAGCACTGAAAAATTGGACATCTTATGCCTTATGATCAGTGTTTCTCAAGAATTAAACATTGCTGATTTCCTACAGACACTGGAAACATGGAGGTCCTGCACATGTATGGGACTGAAGAGCAAAAGAAACAGTGGTTGGAGCCTCTCCTAGAAGGGAAGATTAGTTCTTGCTTCTGCATGACAGGTAAATTTTTCTCCAGAAGAAAGAGGCAATTGGCAGAAATTTCACATGGCATATGCAAAAAGTACAAAACTACAAGTTGTAGTGTGTTAACGAATTAATACAGAAATTTCTGCTGTACCTGTGCAACTGTTTGAATATGAAATCATCTACAAGGTGTGAATGCAAAGTGGAGCACCCTTGCTGCCCTTCCCCGATAGTTACCATTTTTCATGGTTACAATAATTACATTTTCAGCTTACTTTTAGTACTAGTAAGATACACTTTGTTGTACCAAACAGGTTTACAATAGAACTTACCCTTTTTTATAATGTGTTTTGGGGTTCTCTAGAAACATACAATTAAGTACGATTATTGTGGTTAAAGTTGTGTAGTTTTGCAGTATGTCGTAGGTAGAATTTTAAGACATAACCTGAAGATAACTTGCAAAACATCTGATGCACTCACTTTATGTCTGTAGCTCAGCATTATCTTCATTCTTGCTCTTGAAAGCTTGTAGCATTCAGCATCTCTGGAAGGCCTGGCTGTTGATACAGAAAGGTAGCTTCTGAACATGTGATGGCAAAATCTTGATCTTCCTGTGGCAGGAATTGAGAGAGCTCAGCCTTGCAGAGCTGAACCCTTATTTTGAAAATTCTGTTTCACTGTGTTCCCCAAGAGGAAAGAGATGCTTTCACTTTAAAGAAGGTGGCCTGTGAAAGAAATTAAGGGTGAAAGGAGAGAGAAGAATCTTTCCGGTTCCAAATGATCACTGATGACATTTTGCCAGCAGCTGTTTTGTGTAACCTATTTCGTAAAACATCACAAAAACAGATTAAATGTCTTTGTTTTCACTTGAGAAGAGCCTAGGAAAAAAAAGGCCGCAGAGAGATATGACTGTTATCTAGAAGTACTTTGGAAGGGGGAAGGATTTAAGAACATCAGGGAAGGAATAAGGCTGCTTATTGTAAAGGGTAGTCTGAGTCCAAGAATGAGTAAGTTTAAACTGGCTATGAATAACAGGTTGTTAGAAAATAGAAAGCCTTTGACGATCAGCAGAGCGAGGTTCTGAAAACAGCTTTTCTACTGGGAGCAAAATGGTGTTACTATCTTTAGAATATATCTAGATCCCTATATTTGTGGTGGTAGTACTGCCTGTACATTTAATCCAGTAGTTTGTTGTGTTGTTTTTACTTTTTTTTTTTTTAATACAGAACCTGATGTGGCTTCAAGTGATGCCACCAATATGCAATGCAGCATTGAACGAGCTGGAAACAGTTATGTGATTAATGGCAAGAAGTGGTGGAGCAGTGGTAAGTATGGAAACTCTAAATAAGAATGGCTAAGTCTAAAATTCTTTCCAAGAATTGATAAAACAGAAATATTTGTGCTTCATTTCTGAGATGGAAAATTGTCTCTTCTTGAGTGAAGACAATAGAATGTAGAACAACAGAGAGCAGAATCAAGCTTTTTTTTTTAATGAAGTGAAGTCCAAGTCTTGAATCCAGTTTCAGGTTTTGGGTCCTTTTTAGAACCTCTGAATTTAGTTCACAGAATGAATGCTACTATTGTTCCTTAAAATACACCTCTTTTCCATCAGGTAACTTACATGGCTATGTTCGTAGCCTTTAAACTTTGTTTTTATGAAGTTGTCCTTGGCAGCTTTTGTGTGAGGTTTGAGTATACTGTGTGGTTACAGTAAAATTTGCCTGCCTGTTAAACTAGCCTGTGATGCTGTTGGACTGACTGTTACAGGTCACTTTCTTATATTACCCATAAAAATCAATGGATTGTACTGTAAGTAGTAAATGTCCCTGATACTGTAGTACTGTTACTTTTTTACCAAAACATACATGACAGCAACTTGAAAAGCATCATTCCCTGGGAGTTTGGAGGCCAACTAAATAAATTGAGTTGCTAACTGGAGTGAAACTTCAATGTTTCATTTATGTACCTTCTGAGTGTGGCAGTTACCTACTGATACATGCCTGTGCAATACCTAGACTCACCAGAAGATAGGGCTCTCTGTCTTTTGTAGTACTGCAGAACTGGTGGCAAAAGGAGGTATGGTATCTTGCCTTTTGACATGAGTGTCACTTAACTGCTAGCTTCTACCTTTGCTCTAGGTCAGTGTCTCCCAACTGTGCATTGCAGTTCCTAAGGAAGTAATGGGAAAGTTTGTAGGAGGTCGCACACACAAAATATTATTTGTAAAATTAGTCCTGTGAATTATAAAAAAGGAGAGGGAACAAGAGGGTAAGCATGATTTGGTTTGTCTTATTTATAATAAAAATAATTAAGACAAATTTACATAAAGACAGATGCACAAAAAGCGCTGCAATTTGAAGAAGTTTGAGAAACACATACATGCATCTCTGTCTTAGTCAGAGTCTTCTTTTCTGCCTGTTTTTTTGGGTGGGTTTTGGGTTTTGTGATTTATTTATTTGTTTGTTTATTTTTTCATTTTGCTCTGAGGGGAACATTAGGACCCTGGATGTTTGGGAATTCCAGAAGCCTGACAGCCTGGTCTGGGTGTAACCACTCTGTATTTGTGAAGACAAATCATAAATCACATACATGCAAGGAGTCAGTTGCTTTGTGGAAGAACTGCAGTTTCTTACCGTACTCTGCATGACTGCTTTGCACATCTACAGTTAAATCCAGTATGGCTTAAACATGTCAAATTTATGGTGTATGTGTAGACCATCTGTTAAGCATTTCTGACTTATCTGTTCACGCCCTAGTATTTCTCAAAATACTGGAAATTCAGTAAGCTTTTGTCATCCAAACAGAGAAGAGGCTTAAGTCTTGTTTATGCTACTGTTGTTCCTTGTCTGTCATTTTAGAGCTTTTTTCTTCCAGTCCATAATTGTGTAACTAGGAACAGTGTCTAAAAATGAGAGATTCTTGTTGGCTTTCATAAACTGTAGATCAGGCATTTTGTCAGAGCCCATGGGATGTTTGAAGGCAGGGAAACTATGCTGTAATACCATTTTTTTCATTTGGAAAGGTAATATGTCAATATATTTTAAATAGTTCCAGTCATGGAAAATGGCTGTTTTCCTGTAATCCTCTCTAGCACTGTGGCAGGGGACAGCTTTGGTACCTCTCCATGGAAAAACTGTAAAACCCACCAACCTTGAGCTCCGTAGAATCATAGAATCTTTGTGTTGGAAGGGACCTTTAAAGGTCATCTTGTCCAACCCCCCTGCAGCGAGCAGGGACAGCTTCAACCAGATCAGGTTGCTCAGAGCCCAGTCCAACCTGACCTTGAATGTTTCCAGGGATGGGGCATCTACCACCTCTCTGGGCAACCTGTGCCAGTGTTTCATCACCCTCACTGTGAGAAACTTCTTCCTTAGATCTAGTCTAAATCTACCTTCTTTTAGTTTACAACCATTTCCCCTTGTCCTATTGCTACAGGCCCTGCTAAAAACTCTGTCCCCATCTTTCTTACAAGCCTCGTTAAAGTACTGAAAGGCTGCAATAAGGCCTTCTCTTCTCTGGGCTGAACAACCCCAACTCTTGTCAGCCTGTCCTCATAGGAGAGATGTTCCCTCTGATCATTTTTGTGACCCTCCTCTGGACCCTCTCCAACAGGTTTGTGTCTTTCTTGTGGTGAGGGCTCCTGAGCTGGACACAGTACTCCAGGTTGGGTCTCACCATAGCAGAGTAGAGGGGCAGAAACCTCCCTCAGCCTACTGGCCACACTTCTTTTGATGCAGCCCAGGATACAGTTGGCCTTCTGGGCTGCAAGCACACATTCCTGGCTCATGTTCAGCTTTTCATCCTCCGGTACCCTCAAGTCCCTCTTGGCAGAGCTGTTCTCAATCCCTTCATCCCCCAGCCTGTATTGATACCAGGGGTTGCCCTGACCCAGGTGCAGGACCCTGCACTTGACCTTGTTGAACCTCATGAATTTCACACAGGCCCATTCCTTGAGCTTGTTCAGGTCGCTCTGGATGGCATCCTGTCTCTCAGGCGTGTCAACTGCACCACTCAGTTTGGTGTCATCTGCAAACTTGCTGAGGGTGC
>NW_010555630.1:15478-23268 GCF_000687285.1 Phaethon lepturus
TGTCAAAGGCCTTACAGAAGTCCAGATAGACAGCATCTGGCTTCACCTGACTGCCATGACTTTTCCAGTATCATGGAGAGTGGCTGGGCAACTACATCAGCCAATTCCCTCGAGACTCTGGGATGCATTTCATCAGGTCCCATAGACTTGTGCATGTTCAAGTTCCTCAGGTGGTCTCAAACCTGATCTTCTCTTACAGTGGGAGGGACTTTGCTCCTCTAGTCCCTATCTTGCAATTCATCCACTTGAGATGTGTGGGAAGAGACTGCCAGTGAAGACTGAGGCAAAGAAGTTATTGAGTACCTCGACCTTCTCCTCATCCATTATTACCAGTGGAGTCAGAACCTCTCTCATTCAGCAAGCAAGGCCTCTAGCCTTTGCTGGTTGATAAATGCCTATGAGAGATGTCAATACCTACTTGAAACAAAACAAACATAGAGATATGAATAAATTGAAAGCCAGTGTGCTTTTGTATTCTTTGATTTTATTGTGTCTCCATCTATTTCAGTAGATACAGCTATTGCAATGTTTGATTAATTTTTACAAATTCTGACTGGAAATTCCACGCCCTGTATCTGAAGATTAACTTAACTTTTTCTTAGATTTCTACTAATGCTTTGACTGCACTACTTTGGCATTTACATTTGACATGACATTTACGGAGATCTAGAATGTGTCTCCCATCGGGAGCTGGGCTTGTTGAAGTTTAGGGAGAGCAGAAAAGGAGAGGTGAAAGGTCATTCCTGGTAGTGACAGAGAAGGAGTTACTGGCTTTTGTGGAGGATGTTGCTATACATATGTGGAAACACATACAGAACGGCTTTCCCCACCTCCCCTCAATTCTCAGCCATGAACTGATACCTTATTTCAAGCTGCAAGGATATCTATGGAATAATACCTGAAGAAAAAAATGGAACTGGCTTATTAGGCAAATGTTCTGAAGTTTTACAAAATAGTTGGAGAAGCACAAGATTATCAACTTTTTGTACAAAAGTTCCTGTACTGCTGATTTATTGCTGATGATTTATTTTTCTGTTTTAATTAAATGTTTAGACATGTACAGATTTTTCATTACACAGCTATTTAAATCTAAGTCTTGGGGGGTTTTTTAGATATTTGGGTTTTGTTGTGGTTTTGGGGTTTTGTTGTTGTTTTGGTGGTTTTTTTGGTAAATATCTCTGGTTGTTTCTAGGAATTCCAGCATTTGTTTCTTGCCTGATGCTTAACTTTGATCAACATGTTCCCCTTTGAACGGCAAAGTGTCTTGGCTAATCTGCAGGTTCAGAAATTAATCTGAAAGTTGACTTGCAGAGCAACAGCGGCTGAAACAATACCCCCGGTATTAGTAAATCATTCCCTTGGTTATATAAGATAGTGAAAATAATGGAGAGTCTATATAGTGAAACTAATTGTTTCTTCAGTATGGTCTTCATAATTCATAGAAATTTCTTCAGGTCTCCCATGCTGTTGTTGTCTTCTCCAGTATCCATAATTTTTTGCGATTTTCATAATATGCATTTTAAAAGAGGCACCCAGAAAGGCATAAAGAAGAGGGTTCAGACAGGTGTGAAACAAAGCTATGCTCTTGGTGACCTGGAGTGCAACGTCTATGGTTTTACTTGCATCGCAGTCAGTAATCAACATGTAGATGATATCTATGGCTCGCCAGAACTTAACGATGTTGTAAGGTAGCTGGGTAATAATGAAAGTAGCCATTACTGCCAGCAGAACCAAGAAAGATCTAGATTTCTTAGCATTTGCAGATCTAAAGATTGCTCGAGCAGTAGCTGAATAGCAGATCAGCATTACTAGGAAAGGAAGCAGAAATTCCAGGATAATTTCCAGGATTTGAATGGTTGCTTTTAAGAGTGTTTCCATGTTCATTGGAAATACAGGAAGGCATTCATTCCTGTCATTGTGTTTCTTGACTTGATTAAATATCAGTTCAGGGATGCTGAGGAAGATGGCAGACAGCCAGACACAGATGCAGGTAACGCTGCAGTGTTTACCAATTCTTCTATGGCCTCGGGATTGAGAAGTGGCCCTGTATCTATCCACACTGATACAGGCCAGGAACAGCATGCTAGAGCTGAAATTCATGGTGTACAGAGAAGAAGTGAGCTTGCACATTGAGTTTCCAAGTTCCCATCCCTGTACTGCATTTGCGGCCCAAAAAGGGAGTGTAAAGAGCAAAAGCAAATCAGCAATGGCTAGATGCATGATGTACACATCTGTCTTAGTCTTCGGTTTCTTGTAATAGCCATAAATTGTGACCACTAATGAATTTCCAGCGACTCCAACAGTGAAAGCCAGTGCATAGAACACAGGGAGGAATAATTTACTGAAATTTCTCACATCACTTTTTTCACAGAGAAACTCATATGTATTGTAATCTATAACAGAGTTGAGGTCATCCTCCTCGTCCTCAATCCAATAATCAGTTGAGTTATTCATATCCCAGCCTGTGGCAAAGCTACAAGACACAAACAAAGGAGGGATAAGGGAATACCAAAGAAATAATACTGGTTTTAAGTTTTAAAATTTCTGTTGAAACCTAAAACCCAGGCTCAGGGTTGCTTTTACATCTCAAGATTAAAGAAGTTGGATATTGAGAATATATTTGTAAATAATCAAAGTAGAGCTAGACAGTGATGGAGGCAGACCAGTCCATCTCAAATTCTCACAGGAAATGGGGTAACTGACTACATCCGTGTGCGCAATACAAAGTAAAATGGATTCAACTGAAATGCTTTCATTAACCTTCTCATTTGAGATTGCGAAATGCTTGGAGTGCGGCTCACAGGTTTCCACATTTGAGCTGAGGAGCCATCATTGCCTAAACTGCTCTGACTCAGTCATGTTTGACAATATTCCATTACAAAATAAATTTGTCTGTACCTTCATAGGGTTGAATTTACACCTTCCCCTCTACAGCCTCTGCAAAGCAAAGGAGTACAGTTCAAGGCTGTAAATGCTGTTATGATAGAGTGGATAAGGAATACTAACAGCCTAAAGCTGAGAGGCAAGCAGTAGTATTCTGTACTTACTGTCATAAATTCTGGCAAATTTGGGATATGAATATATTACAGGCAGAATGCACTTGTTTTTTTCTCAGGGGCACATGTACATGCCCATTACTTAAAGCACAGCAGTGGAGTTCGTTGCTGAACAGCGGTGGAACAGGCTTGGCTTAGTCTCCATCCCACACAGCGAGCCATGCCCATGTGGAATTTCTTAAAGAATCAAATTGCTGCGGGTATGCTGTATCTTACAGCTGGAGACTTCTCAGGATGTTATGACAGAAAGGAATCTTATCACATAAAAAACTGCCCGCAAGTACCCAAATAGCTCAGAAGCTCTGCTGGTTTTTTCAAGTACTATCTCATGACAGATTTACTCAGTAAACAGTAAGGCTGTTTCTCACTGCCAGCTTAGGGTTGAAGTTTGAGTGTTCATATCTTCATGACCTTAAGCAAGTCATGTCCTACAGTATTTTCTTCTTTTCCTGTAACTGTGTTCATTGACTAATTTGCTGAAATTCTTTCTATTGTGACTACAGTCCTGCAGTGCCCTGTTTTCTTGAAATAAAGGGGATTAAGATTTCTTAACAGCAATAGCAAAAAGTAACAGAGAATGAAAAACGCATATCCCTTTCTCATCTTCCACAGTGTTTCAGAATTTGAGGCCAAGGTTAGTGAAAGCAGATTCTTATCTGATATTCTGCCCCAGAGCTACAATTTGGCTTTTTCAAGCTTGAAAAAACTCCAAATACCATTTCTGGTTTTTAGAGAAGGGTTTAAATAAAGGGCTGCCAAACCTTTATTATAAACAATATTTCCTAAAAAATTTTTAATGTATTCTGTCTACCAGGAAAGATAAGTTACTGATTGATCTCATATTCAGGGATGCAGACCAATTAAACAGAAAGATATTAATAATTTCTACTTTTGCCTTTTTTTTTTTTTTTTTTTTTTAGCGAATCTAAATATTTTTTTGAAAGTGTGTAAGAAATTAACTATTTGGTTTGGCTTCATCCTTAATGACTTTGGATTATTTTGTTAACATTTCAAAACACTCCCCATTAAACTTTAAACAATGATTACTCTTATTTTACATCTTGTTGCCTGAGTTGTGCAGAATGGAACAGTAATTCTATTTATTAGTTTGGCAAGGGATGTCTATTCTATGCCTAACAAGCTGTGTTAGGAGGATTTTTCAGCAGGGGTAATCTTTTGCAGCTTTATAGTACTTTGAGGAGAGATTCAGACTTCAGCAGCAAATTTTTTTTTTTCTTTTTTTTTTAGTAGAAGAGAAACTGTTGCAGGGAGAGTTTAATCCACTTAGCCAAGATTAGAAGAAAATTAAAAATTAAACTGGAAAGATTTGGTTGTGGTCTAAAACACTTATTACAGAACCCGTCTGGGAATGCTTAATCAAGTTGGGTCACTGGCAAATTTGCTTGAAAGCGAAGTTTGCACTGAAATGTTTATTGGTTTAAGAAGTCTGCATGTAACAAAGTGGTTTCGCTGTGACAAGGAACGTGCTCTGAATATGCTTTTGGCTGACCTTGAGTTCTTGATGGAAACAAAGTTATCTAAAATGCAACAGTTGATATTTCTCCCTTAAAAACACAGTTATGTTTTGGCTAACATACCTATTCATATTTGTCACTCCTGTTAATGTTCTTTCTCAGGCACATGTGTACATGCCCATTAGGTAAAGCAGAGCAGTCCTATGGCAGTGAGGTGCTGAACAGCAGTGGAACAGGCTTAGTTTAGTCTCTATCCCACACATTGAGCTGCCTTATGCCCATGTGGAATTTCTTACAGAATTGAATTGCTGTGGGTACACTGCATCTTACAGCTGGAGACTTTTCAGGATGTTATGCATGGAAAGGAATCTTATCACATACAAAACTGCCCACAAGTACCCAAACAGTTCAGAACATCAGTTGTTTTTTCAAGTACTGTTTTCTTGGAGGTATATTAATAGAAATATTAATAGAAATATTAAAAGATAGCTTTGTATGTTTTCTTGCAGAATTATTCCAGCCTTCTATTTAGATACAAATTCAGCGTTTCTATGTGTTTAAACTTGACAGGCGATTATATGAATACGTGTTGAATGAAGTTAATATCCCCAGTTTAAACAGACAGACTTTTTCTTTAATAAATTAAGCAGTATTCTGTTCTACTGAACAAATCTAACTTTAAGACTGGAAATGAGCATCTGCTGTAGTAAAATGATATCTCTCTGTAAAGCCAACTTAACTGAGAGTAAATCCTAGCTCTTCTCTGTGTAAATGATATATCACACTTAATATACAGAGCAGTAAATATTAAAAAAAACTAACCTTTTGTCAGCAGACTTAGTAGCAGGTACTGCAGTTGAGATGAGCTTCAGTGAAATGATCTGAATTGGTCTGGCCCATTGCATTTTGTCTCCAAGCACCACACCCTCATCTGGAAGTCAGTTGCACTTTCATTTTGACTTGCAAGTTCAAAAAAAACAAAAAACCAAAAAAAAATCCTGCATTCCTTGAAAATCTTCTCATGTTGAACACGTACGTTTCCTACATCCCTCCTTGTTCCAACCAGAATGTGAGTGTTCTTTGGGAGGTCAACGCTGTCTTACCATTTCACTGTGTTGTTGGTTGTTTTATTCCTGAAACTCCAGATGGGGTTTTTTATGTAATTATAAGGCTTTTATGAAAGCACACATTTAAAATTTGAAAAGGAGAGAAAGAGAGGGACGTCTGTCTGGGACAGAGTAACCTGTAGGGCATCACTATACTCTCCTCAGGACACTACTGTGCTTTTGATGGCTGCCTATATAAAGTGTTAAGGGATCCTTATATCCCCTTTTTAAGTAACTTTTTAGGGGCTACAATATGAAGATGAGTTTGCTATTTGTAAAATGGGGGAAGTTGCTCTTCCAGTATGTGATATTGAACAAAACCAGGAAGATGATAGGGAAAAGATGTGAAAGCAAGTTGTAAACTGTCAACCAGAGTATAAGCAGATAGTCCTGCACCCTGGGGGAGATTTCTCAGGGATTTGAATGTTACCAGTCAGACTTATAATCAAGTTACTGTTTGATAGTATTTCTGCAGAAGCTGCAAGCCAGACAGATACTGTAGAAAATAGAAAGATGCTGTTCCATCCATGAGGTTTCTTCCACCTGCAGTGTGCTGCCTGCATTATAAAGACTTAATACTTTTACAGGAAAGGGCAGATGCAGAAGTTCTGCAGTTTACATACAGACATTAATATTTCTGTACTGAGGCATGGACTTAGAATTCCTAAAATAACTGGATCTTGCTTAAATTTCCACAATCCGTACAGCTTCAAATTGGTCTCTTGTGCAAGAGTACCTTGTGCAGAGTGTCAGGAATCTTCCATGATCTTCCAGAGCTTTTGTTTTGTTTGAATTATCCTGTATCCTGTAGCAGTCTAATGAGTTTCAGTAAATGCAATATTAATGCCAAGCAACAGAGAGAGATTTTCAGCAGACCAGAAGGTCAGGTTTTGCTTTTTGGCACGCTAGCTAAATTGACACACCTGCCATGGCTGGATTAGCCATCAGTCTGTGCTTCAGGTATTTTGGAATCTGTGAAAGGAAAGGTTTTTCAAAATGGGCAGCTAAGAATGTAACAAGCAGATGTTTTCCACATCCTTCTAGCTTCATTTGCATTCACAATGAGAAGGAAAAATGGGTTGGGAGAGGAATTGGAGTCTAGAGAAAGAGTGCTGCAATATTTCCGCATATTTCTGCGATGTTTTCATCTTGAGTTATCACAGCACTTCCCTGGTGTTCTTCACAGTGGCAGGTAAAACATTTGGATTGCTTCCAGCATGTCTGCTTCTTGCAAGTTGTGTCATTGCTTAGAGGCCTGAGCTATATCTCTTTAAAATAAGTGAACCTCTCAGTTCTGAATGGGCTTTGTCTCAGTATGGTCCCCAACAAGACAATAATCAGGGTAGAACTGAGAAAGCTTCCAGGGAAATATCTCTGTGTGTTGCCTGCAGAAAAGACTGTTATGTTACCGGTGCCTAAGAGGTCCTGTGGGCAGGCTGTAGGAAGGCAGTTCAGGTAAATCCAGCTCTAATAAGAGGTGCAGGGAGAGCAGAACCTTCCAGTCAGGGTACAGAAATAATACTGTCATGTAATACTAGATTTCAGTATGGCCCTGTAGGCTCAAAAGTAACAAAAATTATTTAAGTAAGAGTGAATGCAAAGTGACAGTGGATTTTGTTTAACTAAAAAGTGCTTGTGACAATGTAAAAGTGGGATGAAGGTGAGGGAAATAACATTCCTAAACGTTTTTGAGAGGAGCTGCTCTCATTGGCACCATCCGAGACTGTGAGCTCTAGCTGGGAATGACTAGCAGCCACATTCAGTGGCAGGGCTGAGGCCTGCGCAGCCGTTGCTGATTAGCTGCAGAACCCCAGCATTGTCTGTCTTTACTGGTTGCAGCCAATTTGCTCTCAGCTACATTGTAATCTTTACCAGATGCCCAGCAGTGTATCTGGAGAAGATGCGATAAAACTATGTTTTATCCACAGTGTGCTAGTGGATAGAAATTACTGCAGACTCTTGGGGGGGTCCCCTTTTCTCCATTAGAAGATCCCCATATTATAACCATCAGTACTACGCTATCATCCCCCCTACTCAGTCCAGTTTCTTTTTTCTGGACTCTCCAGTAGAAGAGTCCAGAACGTGTATTCGTCAGTGCCTTTCTAGGAAGCTGCCAAGTCTGTAATGTCACAGAATCACAGAAACACTAGGTT
>NW_010555631.1:0-58680 GCF_000687285.1 Phaethon lepturus
GGCCAAGCTCGGCCCGGAGCGGTGTGGCCACGGCGAACACAGTGCCCCGAAGCAAAACCCCGTCCCGACAGCCTGTCCAGTGGTTACTACATGGGGTGGAATCGGCCGCTGTGGAAGTGCGTTTTGGTCGGCGGGCGGGCGGAAGCCGGGTTGTAGGGGCGGAGAGGGGGGGCAGGGACGGCATATACGGAAAACCGGGAAGAGAAGCGGACGAAAGCTTCACCCTACTTGCTCAACATGCATCTGCCAAGACATCACGGATCAGGTGAAAGCTGGAGGGGCCGGTTTCTAACAGTTACCATGGGCGGGCGGGCGGAAGCCGGTTTGTAGGTGCGGAGAGGGGGGGCAGGGACGGCATATACGGAAAACCGGGAAGAGAAGCGGACGAAAGCTTCACCCTACTTGCTCAACATGCATCTGCCAAGACATCACGGATCAGGTGAAAGCTGGAGGGGCCGGTTTCTAACAGTTACCATGTTTTCTGAGTACATTCGAAATTGAACCTAGATGCTCTCAAGTAAGGCTTTTCTTCAGGTCATATTTTTCTGCTCATTCTTAGCTTTCAGGCTGGAAAACCAGTATTTGGGTACATCTTCTGGCCTCCAGAATTTGCTTGGGTGAACCTGGTTTCTGAAAAATCCTTTCTTCAGCTTATTTTTGTTCTTGTATGGGGTTGCTCTTGACTGCTTTTAAAAACAAGAAAGAAAGCGGAAAGGAAAAAAAAAAAAGAAAGCTTGGCTGGCAAAAACTTACAAGAGTTCTCTGGATTTTTTGCTTTCCTGTGCTAGTACCCAGGTCTGTAAATTCCCACTTAATACAAGGGACATTTGTTCCACAGAGACAGCTGGTGCAAGAGCATTAGCAAATGTGAAGCAAACCAAGGGGTGACAGAGGGTCGGACTTGAGGTGTATCCTTCAGCCCACTAATTCAGCAAAGACAGAACTGGTTTGCGACTGTTAACTTGCATTTCAGTCAGCTCATCTAGCTGAACACACAGTCCTTCTAGGACGTGACAGAATGATTAAAAATAAGACAGGAAATAAAGTCGCTGTTATTTTATA
This sequence comes from Phaethon lepturus, assembly GCF_000687285.1. Lineage (NCBI taxonomy): Eukaryota > Metazoa > Chordata > Aves > Phaethontiformes > Phaethontidae > Phaethon > Phaethon lepturus. The sequence continues at coordinate 1,063 of NW_010555631.1, forward strand.
TCATGCACTGCTTATCTAATACTGACAATTACTAGCAAAACGGCTTATTTGCCCCCAAAGCATAGAAACTTCAGGTTCTTGCTATTTTGTTTCCTTTCCTCTTTCCAATTTTCCACTGGTTTTCATGGTATTGAAGGCTCTGTATCACGTCTAGGGATCAGCCTGCAGAGAGGCATTAAAGAGGGATGAGAAAATTATTTTCTATTTTTTTCTTACAGCAGGACACTTTTACAGGAAAAATCAAATTTTTTCAGTCTTCATTTCTGGATCTGCACAGAAGGGCTAATAATTAGGAATCTGAAATAAATTCTCCGGGAATAACTGTGGGCATCAAGGTGCTCCATAGGGAAAGGCTACCTTATTACCCCCATCGCAGCACAGTCGTCTGTTGGCTACTGTCATGGAAACAGAGCTGTGCGAGATAGGTATCCATTTACAAGAGTGTTGTCGTCAATTTGATGCAGCCAACGTATGAAAAACAGAAGCCTTCTCCCTGCAAATATGATTGCTGCACGGTTCACTGCAGAAAAGCTGGGGCATGGATTTTTTTTTTTTTATTTTGTTGCTGAACGAGGGTGGGATGCAATAGGAACAATGCCCTTGGCATCTCATACAAGGCCACACAAACAACAGTAAGCCTCTTCTTGATGTCCATTCCCTTATTCGAGCCTTTATAGTGCTGAATCAAGAAAGACCCTTTTACGTAAAAAAAATTCATGTTTCATGATCACATCCATTAGGATAGGAAGAAGAGGGGGAAAAAAAAGTAGATTTTCCTGCTATTTAATCTAAGGATAGAAGGTGGGGATGCATGGTTCTTTGCTTGTCAACATTTTATCATTCTATGAATTAGTCATGACGGTCCAATTATCTCCAAATATGTAAAGCACAACTTTTTAAGTAGACTCATTTGCAAGCGTGCTTCATGGTCCTTCACATCAATTTACCACTTAGTCCCAGATCAAAGGACGGAGTTTGCCTCGGTGAGGTGGCACTGAGCACGGGGCAGCAGAGGGGTGTGAAAGCAGCATTCGTCTCCTTGCTCCTGCAAGGGCAGGGTGCTCCTTTCGCCTGTCGTGGGGAGAGAAAACTTGACCACTGTTTCCATAGCACAGGCTCAAAAAGACCACGGTTATCTCCTGCATTAAGTCAGAGAATAAGAAGGAAGGACGAGAGAGGATGTGAAGACAGCAGAGGGGTAACATTTTAAAGTTTTGATCTCCTCCAAAGCTGCTCTGGGTTTAAACCATTGTTTAACAGCAGAATTTGGCCCAAAGCCACTGTTTGGGGATGTTACGCCATTCATATGGTGGGCAGTTCGGTCACGTAGCGGCACCCACTGAGACCAGGTCGTCATTAGCACAAACCACGGAGCTCACGTTAGAAAGCAAACCCGGGGCTCCCTGCGCAGGTGCTTGCAAGGACCAGGGAGCGGCGCAGCCGCGCGGTGCGTCGCGCTGTACCTTCCCCAGGCTGCTTCACTGCCCCAAAGGTACCCAGCTGGGGCTGCCGACGCCATGGGTAACCCTCCTGTTCCCCAAACTGCGCTTTCCACGAGGGAGGAGAGTCACACTCCCTGCCACCCGGAGAACCCAACTCGGCGGGGCCACAAAGCTGCGAAGGAGATGGGAAATAATGCACTAATAAAGACAGCAAAGGCAGGTCTGGGACAGGTGAGAAGGAACACCCCAAGTCGAAATAAGCTGCAAACATTTCTGTTACACACCAGGGAAGAAGACTGTGAAACAAGATGTTTACCACTTCCACCCACATTTCAAAGAATTTTTACTAATTGGAAAAAGTTCAGAAAATAATAATTTGTGAACTACCAAATCTACCTTACAGCTTTAGATGAATGCAATTTAGTCTACAAACTGTATCCAGAACTTTATCTAGACCTGATTTGGTAAGAATCTTTCTAGGCTTACAAAATAAAACACACATATATTTACAGGTGAACCCAATCTATCAGACAAAGGTTTATAAAAAATATTCAGTGACAGCAAGATCAATCTAGCCAAATTCGTGCTAAAGGGCAGGAAAAAGTTTCTTTCTACATTGATTGACGGAACAAGGTGGCTCGTAATGTGCTGGATCTTAACTATGCAAAGTCCTTTGCTTTTCAGAAGAGAGGTACTCGAGTCCAGTCAAAAAATTTAGGCATTAATTAATAAGTAAAATGAAATTACATGACCTGCATGACAGGGAAAGTCAGATTCAAAGATCATAATGATTTGTCCAACGTTTAACTCTGCCTCTCTGAAGGTCAGGATTAGGACCTCTGCCAGGAGAAGTTACTCAGGGGTGGGAGGTCCTCAGCCTCTGGCTGCAGTGGGAAGCCCTCTGTGAAGGGCTCCAACAGCATTTTTGCTTGTTTAGCACCACCCTGTTCATATATATTAATTTACAGCATCCCAATTGTGAGACCCTGTTGTCCCTTGACAATCTGGGAACTGCACAGAACCAGGATTTCTGCCCTTCCCACAGACATTATTTCTAAAATTTATGCTATGCTACCTTTATGCAGGTTTCTACAAAAATATTCAGCTTTTTTCAGGGATCCATAGATAAGTCTTCATTCTGGAGTATGCAACCAGACACTTAGGTATTACGTATTTCAAAGAGAAAGGGTGAAACTGAAGCCAAGTGTCTGTATTAGTGAATGCCCCAAGAAATAAACTCTTAACCATTGATCAGAGAGAAAAACATCTTCCGATGCTTTCTCTGGAAGCAGAGGTCAGATTACAAGAAGAAACACTCAAAATCCAAGACTGAAGAGTGGTTTCTGACACAAACCACAAAAGGAAGAGGATGATGGGGATGGACACACCTCTCTGGGCTCCATGGTGCCTACACTGTGTGCAGGCATATTTGATATTGCATTTCGTAATTAAGAAACAGATTGCCATAAAGGTGCAGCCATACAACACAAGACAAATTAACAGATGCTCTCTCTGCTTTTTCCGAGTCTCTTGGGGCAGGCAACTTTGGATCTAACAGCTGAAAAAGCAGCTAACCATAATCTCATGCCAGACATATAAGATCTGAGTGGGATTCTCAGGAAAGGGTTCCCATGGAGGAGGATCATCATGCAGCTTCGGGGGTGATGTGCCAGAGTCAGCAGGGTAGCAGCCTCCTCCCGGGACACAGAAATTGGAAGCGGTGGGGCAGAAGGGTGGAGGCTTCTGCTAACTGCAGTCAAGAACGCTGATTAAAAAAAAGAAAAAAAACGACAACAAAAAAGCCCTCACTGTAAGTAAAAGCATCATTTTCTTCATGCTATAAAACACAGGGAGGCAACACAGAGTGCTGGTAAGAGAGACAAAAGCAATCCCGTGTAACTGGAAGTCAGGAGACCAGCCAAAAACGTGCTTTGTGTTTGCAGAATTCGTTTAAATCCCTGAGTCTTCTCATAATTTAAATCCATGGGGATTTTCCCTCCCCAGGAAGTTAATTAAACTACATGGCATGTTTTCTTAGCTAACAAGGAGCCTGTATCCTTTATGGGCCTATGAAAAACCCCATGAAAGCTAGGTTATCACACGCAAGCGCTGTACGCACAGCGCCGACGTGGCCAGTACATACCGCTGTGTAATAGCAACATACCAGTGCTTCTCAAATGTGTTTCTAGGCTTTCAATAGCCTTTTTTTTTTTTTTTTTTTTCCAGTTTCCATCATTTCCACCTGATGCAGATGTTACTTATTTTCCGCTCAGCTGGCCGGTTGCACACAGCTGATACCGCTCCATGCACAGGGACATTGCCACTCCACGAGTATTTATGCAATAACCAAGAGAATGATCGGGGATCTCATCTGCTTGAATCAGGCAGAACCAGAGGAGGTGGGTTCTGGGAGGCAGTTTGGGAGAGGAAAAAAAAAAAAATGCCGAGGGGGTGACTTCTGTGCTGCTGGGAAGAGCCCCGAGCCCCGTGCTGGCAGCATCACGGGCGCAGCCCCTTGAGCTGGGCGAGCTCCCCGCAGCTCCCTCGTCCCTCTCCATTGTCAGGAGCTGATACCTAATTCACTCGATTGTTTCCTTCGATGATTTCGTCCCCGCGCACGATCGGCGTCACGTTCCGGCGTCTGCACCGCTTGCTTTTGCTGGGCACGACCTTGGGCATTTGATCACAGGCGGTCCGAGGCTCAGCCCTGCGCTCAGCGCCCGGACGAAGGCGCGCGCGTGGGGAGGCTGCGTGTCGCAGCAGAGGAGCCTGCGGTCTCCTTCCTACGCCCCCGCGGGTACGGGGAGATCCTGCCCTGGTGCGACTCGGTCTCAGCCGCTGGTAGCGACGGAGATACAGCTCTTTGTCCAGGCTTCACGGAGAGTTTAGATCAGACCACTGGCTGTACGGCTGGGATAAGAAGGATGAAGTGGGGAACATCTTTCCATGGCGTAGTGAAGGACTAAGATGCAGGGTACAGGAGAACGGCTGGTGGCTGAAAGAAGTCTTGACTTGGGTTAGTTTTGTTTTTCAGAAAATCTTGCCTCTCATTTTGACCAGTTCTTCTAGCTTAGATCAGGGGGCCTGACCGTTAACCACAATGCTAATTTTCACATGCCTTGGCTACCCTGAGATTATCGTTACCTTCCCTGCAGGTCCCAAACCATCTCCTCCTCTCCCGGCACATCAAGTATAGCAACCCTATCCTGCCTTTTGTGTCAAAAGCAGCCGCCCAGGCCGACCCCCTGCTCCCCTCCGCCAGCAGCCCTCCCTCCTGCGAGCAGGAACGGCTCCCGGGCAGAACCTGGAAAATCCCGGCTGGGTTTTTCAAGCAAGCAGGACACACTAGAAGAAGACTTGAATCTCTTTGGGGCAGAGACTTTTTGTTCTACTCCCGGCAGAGCACACTTCCATCCGGCTTGGTTTCTTAGTACTATAACGATAGGAAAGTATTGATAATACTAGCACTATTACAAAGCGTACAAAGTCTGTGCATTAAGGTCCATACCTCACCATGCCGTTTTTGCTTTTTTTTTTTAAAGCACCATGCAGAGATATGAACATGGGTATGCATTACGTTATCTTTCTGTGGCCTAATATGGAAGAACCTACAGACAACAGAAAATAGTTTCTGCATCTTTTCACCTCATAAATTGTTTTCAAATGCTTGTGGGATGGGGGGAAAGAAAGAAAATCAGGACGTAGCAGGAGTCTTTCCAATAATTCCTCTTTTCTCTCTCTAACCTGCAAGTGCCACGTGGAAACTCCTCGCAGGAAAGAGACGCGCGGGCACCGAACGCACACAACTATGACCAGAGGTTCGGTTTTTCCCCACTGAGAATAAGGAAGCACAGGGCATGCTGGGCAGCACGTATTTTGAAATATGGGATGCTGTAATTATTTCTATTCCATTTTAAGAATGCTACATCAATAGTCAAGCAGCAAATGCTCCCTCCACGGCAAACCGGAGGAAGGGCCCAACAGCTTGTTTAAAATTCAGCACGTCAGCCAGAAAAAATGCAGCCAGAGAGAAAAGGCTGTGCATTTCTGCCAGCTGTCTCGAAAGAAGACCCAAGCCAGAGACAGGCCACATCAGAGGCGACAGGGATGACCCGGAGTGAATCCTGCCCAGCCAGCTTGCAGAAACCCACGTCCTCGCTGCTGGGGCCAAGGCAGCCCGTGCTTCGCCCTGTACCCCAGCACCATTAAGACGACAAGCCCATCTTCAGCTTTCCTTCCTTCTGGGGAATGAAGTGCTTCGTATGGTGCTGGGAAGTGAATTTTTAAGTGTATTTGCCAATACTTGTAAGTGTGCAAGTATTGCAGCAGTGTGCCCGGAGAGAGGAGTAACAGACTCAGCTTTCCAGACCATATACAAAACTGATTCTTTTTGTGTTATTCCCATATTTAAATTCAGGCTGGCAAGCTTGACCGTAGTTTTCCCTAATATTAATGAAAGAGCCTAGCTGATCTACGGACTTGAACACATTAGAGTGACTTATTAATGATATCTCTTAAAAAACACTGACATTACTCTGCACGCAATCCAGCATTAACCCCAACCCAGCTCCGGCCAGCATTTCTAAACTACAGTTGTCTGGGGAAACACACAGCTACAAAGCGAGGCAGCACAGATACCTGTGGATTCGGTTACGACCAGGTTTCCGACACCAAATAGGAACAATAATAGTCTTCTGCTGCTCAGCCCAGCAAGCTCACTTATACTCTTTGAACCTTTAGGCACCATTTAGGCCCTCATACTTGCATACGAATCACAACATTATTTCCACAGGCGTGAGATGGAGGTATATACACACACACACATCTATATACACACACAGCAAGGAATTTTCAAGAACTTAGGAGAATAACTTTTCTGTTACGCATTTCTGCGAATCTTGAGAAGAATTTCCAGAGCATTTCATGGCACAGTAAGCTGGTTGTACATGTACCAGAACTCGTGATAAGAAGCTTAGGAAGAATTAAATGCAGATAAAAGGACAGTATGTCCCACCACTATAAAAACCCAAATTAAAAGTCCCAAAAGTTTTCTGGCCAGCTCACAAGACATCCTTACATCCGTACTATTGTACATGTCCCTAATCAGTTCATGCTTTACACACTGAATTGCCAAGTGCTTCGTGCTCGCTGTGAAGGCGACGGCAGCACTCCTCTTGACAGTGTGATTTCCCGTGGCTGCTTTGTACCGACTGCTTTCACTCTAGCATAATACTTTTTTGAGAGCAAATTAACAGAACACAATACTTCATAAAACGCTTATTTCCTCTAAACGATACTGAAAAACCAGTAAGTGCCCCAGCGCACTCTTGCTTGCACTCCAGTACAATGATACGATACACGGGCTTTTGTGGCACACGTTAGTTTTTGGCACGGGGATTGAAAACTTGTAATTTCTTATTGAAGGAGTTGTTTGTGATGGAGAAGTGTCATTGACTGCCAGGGAGGGGTTTTTCAACACATTATTTTCATGGCTGAGTATATAATGGTCTTTTTCTGCTTCAGTCTTACATACATGAAAACTTTGTCTTGTGTTAGTCAGTAAAAAATTATAAAAGTATGCCAGTTACCTTTTTATTAAAAGTTGATGGTTTAGAAATATTGGAAGTCAAGTGTCTCCTCAAGGCAAACTTTTCATCCTGCCCTATATCTTTCACAAAGCTGATATTTAGAAATAGATTCTTTTCAAGATTTCCTTTTACAGATCAACCAGGAGAGTTTTCTGATTTCACACAGGATCCTCATTGTGCTTTCGACTTCTGCTACTGGTTTTTACTCGTGCAATTTCTGTTTGCGAAATCATTCTGCTAAAACCATGCACAAACAAAAATAACAAAAAGAAGGATTTTTGTTATGTTCTTTGAAATGGATGTCTTTGCTTGTGTTCTTCATATTTGCAAGAAGTAACAATAAAAATGGATCCAGCTGAATCAGGCTAGTAAGAAACTCAAGAGAGTGAAGAAGAGCAGCCTGAACTCCATCCTGGCAGCTGCTGCTGGTGTTAAATGCAGCAATGAAGTTTGCTATGTGAAGATGAGGATGGACTTTATCTGTAGGGACCTGGGAGCACCCCTCAGACAGACAGAGATGCTTTTAAAAGGTGTAAATCTGTCCAAGAAACTTTGGAGGGGCCTGAAGTTTTGAATGTAAGCATCCTCCTTTTAGCTGGTAAATATCGCTGTTTGCCTTCCATTTATCTTGCCTAAGAAAACTTACTGTCCTGTTAATGATATCCTGATTTTCCTTTAAAAATGCCTTGATCTTTATAGATTGACAACTACGCAAATCTCCTGCTGTTATCATTCCCTCTCCTCTGCATTTATAGCCTTGCATCCATTAGGTCTGCATAGAGATATTCAAATAGACACTTTAATCTCTGAATTTCTTGACAGAGCAATCTAATTTTTATAATTTATATTTTTTTTATAGTAGCGACATTTCATTCCCAGTAAATTACCAATTTGTTGCTATCAGTGAATGCAGTAATACGGCTCAACGCTATATTCATTTAGAAGCAGCAAGAATCCTCCTTCTACTTGACAATGTAACAGAACCCACGCGATGTCAAGAAGTCATATATAAATTCTTGAGACAGCACTGATTTGCAGCATGTGGGGGAGGAAAGGGTCAAAAGTGAAAGCCCACTGGAATGGTGCAGTGCCATCAGTGTCAAATATTAAAGGATCTATGATAAATATTTCTCAGATCCATACATCATAGCCTGTATCATGTTAATTATAGCAGAATAATTTGGCTCAAATAAGCACATAGAATTCGTTTTTGTTGTGTGATAAGTGGATATCTTTGTGTAATGGTTGTTACATTCCTTAAAACTGTAAGGAGATTTAATAGTAAAATCTGGAGCTGTGTTTCCTTTCAGTACTGCCTAAAATTTTAGGGGTGTGAAAAAAAGAGATACATTAAACTGAAGAATTTTTAAGGTGAATATAACCAGTTTGAATGGAACTGAAACAGATTTTGTTTCATTTTGTCCAAAGAAAGAGGCAGAAATTTCTTGTGAAAAAAAATTGTGTTACAAAATTGAACTAAATGCCTGGGGTTTCAGGAGTGATGCTGTAATTATACTCTTCTTCCTGCATGTTTTGCCAAATTCATATGTTAATAAATAATTTCGCTCTCACTACAATTTCAAAAGTGGCTTTTAGCAAAGCTGCTTTGCCTCAGGTAAATGCTGCTCCTCCACCTCTGTGAACAAGCAGAGAGGTGCTGCCTGATGAGGCTGGAGGGACCCACCTTCAGGTGTGTCCTCTTCCTGGTGGACCACCAAGATCTCTGGGTCCGTGTAGATGGTTTTGCAGTCAAATGCTTGACTACGGCCAACGATGCGCAAATCCTGCACTCACACACAGGCGGTGCATGCCAGCTCGAGCCACGTCCATAGGGCCAGGTGCCTCACAGCTGAGGGGTTTCTGCATCCCAGTGTGCCCCAAGAGATGATGCGTGCCCATAGGTGATGGGCATAGGTAAAGTTAACCTGGCTGACTGTATTCTTAAGTGCATTCCAACTGCTCACAAAATCCACTGCCATGAAGAGGTGATCAAGAAAGCTGCCACCGCTTGGGCGCTTGCGATGGTATCCAGGAGGGAGAACGAGTGATGAAAGCAAGAGCTTTGGGCTCCGTCCTCAGGCAGTTTACAACCATCACATGGTAACAGCTTTCAGAACAGCAGCAATGGCTTCTGGCTCAAAGTAAGCAAGTAGCAGTTCCTGAGCCATCGCTCAACCATACTTTCCGAATGACAGCCTGGTCCACTCTGTGTCAGGAGCCATTCCCTTCTCAAGGGCTCTTTCCACACATCAAGAGCCTGCGCCCTTCCCAAATGCTGACAGTGCCGACAGATGCCAATCACTGCAGTTCAATCAGCCCTAGAATTATATTTGATATTATATTTGATTAAGGTTTTGCTATAAGAAGCAAAACATACCTTTCAGATATCCCCTTTTAGTAGTTTTCAAGTCACAATTCTATTTGCAGAAAAATATTAGTATACCTGCATTCAAACTACTCCTATAGCTCTGCTAGCCAAAGATTCATTTTGATGAAAACAGCAAAAAAACCCAAAAACAAAACCAAACCAAACTGAAATGTTCTGGTCAATCTGCAATGACTGCCCTAACAGATTTCCCATCACTGGAAGATTTCGTAATGTTTGCATTTAAACTGTAACATAGGCTAAACCAAATTTTTCACATCTTGAAGTCCCTCAGAAAACTTAATTCCCTTTCTCCGTGTAGCTTGCTAGATTAAGCAAAACTAGGTCCAAAGGTCTAAAATCAACAGCTCTGTGTTTCACAACCAACATCCTGAGTTATCTGGTCCCTCAGATGGCCTCACTGCTCTGAAGACTCTCCAAAAGCCCTCAGATTCGATATTATTTTCCTCCATGATTTCACACAGTTTCACAAACCTCGGTTGCATTCTTTGTCTTTAAAAGACATACTATAAAAATGCACTTGCTTTGATTTGCTTATGCCTTGCAGCTCCAGCTTCCCCTGTGGTATGAACTGGAGCCAAATGGATGGTGGGAACGTCACCTCTGATCTCCCGGCAGCAGAGAGATGCACGAGCACAAAGCATCGTTTTGCACGGGCTTGGCAAAACGCTGGGCCAAATCTGTAGGCAGCGTAAATCACCATGACTCCATTGATTTCAGAGGTGCTTTCCTGAGACTAACTACTGGTGTATAAGTCAGCATGTATTTATAAAAAAAGAACAAAATAAGAACAACCCACATCACTTTGCTGCCTGCTGAAACGTTAGGTAGAGATATCCTTTAAGCAAATCCACTTAAAGGACACTTTGAATTCGATGTAGAAATGGAGGCAACAGAGGAATAAGTGATTAATACAACACCGCTAAGCCACTAAATCCCTGTGCTCAACTCACAGAGGGTCCTTGATTTTACCAGCATCCAGGTCCCCTCCTCATCCCCGAGCCCAACCTTTCAGAGACAAACTTTTAGAACAGATAGGAAATTATCCCAACAAAAAAATAATCTCATCTCCTTACAGAGGCACTAGAAATTGCAATAAAACTGATGCTGTACAAGTTTATTAGCCCTCGCTGACTGCAGAAGCAGGTGACGCACTCCAGTCACCCGGGCTCATGTCTGTCTGCACTGGGCAGCTTCCCCCACCCCAGCCATAAGGGTCTGTGCCTAATTCAATTCACATTCACTTAGCAGAGCAGTCACAACACAAGACTGAGGGACCGAAACTTTCAAGCAAGAGGTTAGGGCACTTGCCTAGGAGAGGTAGAAGTATCTGTAAGCTCCAGATCTACACAATTCAGAGCAGGTCCCTCAGCCTGCATTTCCTAAACCCCAGGCAAGTGTGCCAGCCACTGAAATACTGACTACCTTAGAAAGGGGAAAAATCTTCAAAAAAAAAATTTCAAAACTCTTTGTTTTCCTTGCCATGCATTTAAAAACAAGATCACAATGTCAACTTTTTAAAAAAAAAAAAAAAGAAAAGAATTCTCCTTTACCAGCCCTCCTTGTTGTAGTGGTATCAGTATTGCAAGCCTACAAAGACTTTGCATCAGTAAGCCCACCGTCTGCTGTCTCCCCATCCACGCCACTGCCTACCTCCCCAGCTGCTCGTGGAGGAGCTTTGGACCCTCTCTGTGGTTTTGGCTGCTGGCTGGGGCTGTAAGGTGCACACTCAGACCACAGGGGCACAAGGGCTTGCAAAGTCCCTGGGCAGGTCCCATGCCAGGGGCGGGCTTAGGTCTGTGCTTAAACTGCCAGGCACATCCTCAGAGGTCCCCTTTCAAGAGCCAGTCTTGGCCGAGAAGGCAGCCTCTTGCCCTCCTGGATCACTGTGCAAGCTGCAGCCATTTCCAGATGCTCACCTGCCCAAAGACAACGAGGGATCCATCGGCTGTTACTCATCTCCCCCCGCACTCAAGCCACCCAGGATACAGCCAAGAGCTACAACATGCCTGAGGGAGGCATTTATATTTTTAGTTCACTCTACCAAAATACTTACTTTTGGTCATCACTGTTGTCACTGAAGATGCTGGTCCCCAAAAAGACCCGGGGAGCAGAGGTAGGAACAGGCAGTGCCACTCCTGGCCCCAGCATGAGATGATGCCTCCATTTGCTTCTCCAGATACCTCTCTGGCCTTGGTCAGAGACTGCTAATATTGCTGTTTCCAAAAGAGGTTTTCGCTCTACCCAGTTTGCATTCTTACCCTGGCCTATTCAGCAGGGAAATATCTTGATAACCATGTTAGGAATTTCTGGATTAAGAGATTGTAGTTTACTAAAAACAGGAATGCGGTCCTGCGGAGAAATCTCTAGCAGGAGGAACACATTCTCATTCAACCTGTGGCATCAAAAGGAATGGATAACGTAACCGGTGAAATGCTGTGTAAAGGCAACGTGCTGCTGATAGTCTCAAGCATGCCGCAGAGTGCAAATCTTTACGGAAAGACAGGTTCATGAAACAAAAAGTGGGAGGTAAAACCTGCAAATAAACATGGGTAAAGCACAAATCCGGGAATGAGAAGACCGAAGTTGAAGATATTCACTGACTTTCTTGAGCTCATTTTTTAACACCCTTCAGACTCAGTTTCCCTAGATTTCTCCCAGGGCACCATTTGCTTATATTTCCCTATAGAAATACAGAACGGATGAGCAGCAGTATTCTGGTAACTTAAAATACCATACACTGGAAACTATTTTAGCATAACTTAGCAAGATAAAAGCTTGAGTCTTAGGCAAGCCCCAGAGGGACTCTGAGTTTAGCAGGTCAAAAGGAAGGCCTTTCAAATCCCTTTTGTACGCAGGAAGGCATGAGGCTTAGAGAAAGCTCTTTAAAATTCCATAAAGCCAAAGAAAACAAACAGTCTGGTGCTCCAGGGAGACAGGGATAGGGTTCAGGTTGGAAACAGTAGGTGCAATCAGCATTTCTCTCTGTCACGTGGAGAGAACACCGACACCCTTTTTGCAAAGAAAAGGAGGGATTCAGAACTCCAGCCCAAACTAGAGGCTTAGACTATATGGTCTAGATTAAATAGTCTAAACAGCCCCTCCTTCACGCCCTACAGAACAGCTCCCATTAGCTCACGTGTGTGATATTTTTCAGTAATCGTAAGACCATTCAGGCTGAAGGGACACCTCAGGATGTCCCTGGTCCAACGCCCTGCTCAAAATGGGGTCCAAGCTGAGTCCAGACTAGGTTGCTTACAACTTTGTCCATTTGGTCTTAATAAATACAAACTGATTTCTCTTTCTCTCTCCAATGGCTAAAGGAGGTTAATGTTGGTTTTGTCAAGAGTCCTGCAGTCATAGCAAGCAACTACGAATCAGAAGGCACGTTATTAAACCAAAATCGTGACTGTGTAGTGACACTTGAAATGAGCGCTTGCTCACAAATTGCCCCAGGCACAGGCCAATGCAGTTAGAGGGAAAAGCAACAACAAAAGCCAAAATCCATTCTGCATTCCACATAGCAGGTTAACATTTTAATCAACAATGTTTCATCTTCTTTAAATAACCTGTCTTTCTATCTTTTGCATTTGAATCTTCATGACAAAGTACTTCACCTGATCTCAAACTCACCCAACTGTGATTTAACAAATTAAATTCCTATAATAAAAGCCTCCAGTCAAAGCAGCACCCAAAGAATTGGGCCAGTGCCTACGTACTTGATAAAATCTAAAACATCAGGCTAAATTTCACCTTGTTGCACTATTACATGAGTCAAGTTTAACAGCAGGGGCTCAGCAATAACATTAAGGTTAATCTACCCAATGAACATCACAACATTTCTTACATATTTGCCAGAAACAGTTTTGCCAGCCTAACGCCAGCCTGCTTCAGCTGCTGGAAGATTCTGATTTGTCCCAGGTGGTAACTCAGCCCAAGGTGATGGAAAATGTTGCTTGGACACACCTGCATTCAATTTTTATTTTAAAGTTTCACAAAAAATCCAGTTTAGTGATACTGAAAATCTCATCTGTACCAGCTCAGTTTTAGTTCAAACACTGGATTTACCCAACTCAAAAACTGAATCCTCCAGAAGAGTAAGCAACCATAAATATTTGTAAGCTCATAAGAATATGAATGCGCTACTGTCCTGGCCGTACAGTAAGAGAGACATGCAGATATGTTTTACATTACACACTTAATGCTGGACATGAAGTTTTAGAGCACCCAGACCTACCAGACCTTACCGACTCGGTGATACTTCGCACAAAAGAAGATATATATACATATGTGTATACACACACACATATGTTGTCACGTATATAGGGGCATATATATGTACACACACATTGATAATAGTAACAAATGACCCTCTTCTTACATCTCTAAATAAAGGGAGCTTTCTCACTAGTTATCTAAAGGGAATAAATGCACCAGAAGATATACAGTGACTTTAAATAAAGCCCAGATAAAAGCAATAGCTTTTCATAAACCAATTATATCAGCAACATACTCTGGAGTGGAAAAGGACAGGCCTTTATCTATCATTGCATTCTTCTCAGTCACTATTTAACAATACACAGTAATTTTTAATAATAAGCATAGAAATAGCTAACACTTCAAAAGCACATAACTTGTTGGGGATTTTCTTCCTTTGCAACTTATTAGGTATTTAAATTGTTCATGAGACAAAATGACAAAAGTTTCCACTAAACTTGGGGAGCATTTTAGCTATGAATGAGAATCTAACAAGATTTTCTCAAGGCATGCTGGCCTGTTGCCTTGAGATTTGATAACAAAGCACATTGGTAGTACATTTAAGGAAAGAAACATCGTAAAAACAAATTAAAACAATTTAGAGAGACAGCCCAGAATTTTTTCCTCGGGCCAGCAAGGGCTCCAGGTACCTCTAAAACAGATCTTTCCAGCATCAGTAGAATTACACCAGAAACCAACAGGGCATCATTTCTTGCCTTGGGTGCCATAAGAGACCCACACTCTCCACGTTTCTGAAACTATGCCTAACATAAAGCCTTTACATGGCATGGCTGAAGTCAGCTGAATTACTTAGCTGCTTGAAAATGAATCCCTACACATGTGCATAACTTTAGCTCCAAGTCTAAATAGTTTTTAATTATTATGTTGAATTACTGACCTCAGACTGCAGTGTCATCCCTCCTGAGCAGACTGCCTGACTTGTTGAGCTCAGCTGTGATGAATATATCATCATCTCACCCTCTTGGGAAATAACAAGTTTATTTCCTTCCAGTCCCCCTCCCAGTAGTTTGGGGCTTTTCCTAAAGATGTTTGTGATAAGTGATTGTAAAATTCCCCAGGCTAATACTCTAAGACATTTTTCCAATTTGCTTTTGTTATCAAGTGAGAATTCCAACCCCGCCTCTATTCTGTTAAACATAGGAACCACAAATTAAAAAAAAAAAGAAAACATATCCTTCAAGAGCAAGGTGTTTAGTAACAGTCCTTAAAAAAAAGAGACGGAATATAGAAAGTCTTCTATTAAGGACTTACTTACACAATATGAAACCAATATTACTAAAGGCCTGCATGTCAGTATGCTTGTAATTTAGGGTATGATGAACGTTTAAGCCCACAAAACCCCCTCTTGCTTTTTTCACTTCCGTTCTGCTTTCTGAGGCTGTAGCTCCAATTCTACCTAAGAGAGCAGAAGATAAAGATTTCAGGTTTTAATACAGATGAGGCTGATGTGAGAAATCCTTTGGCCGTTGGCTGATTAGCATGCTAGGAAATGTTTGGCATCCATCTCCCCTGGGCATCTGCCTCCCATCCAGCAATCGCCATCTCAGCACCCAGAGAGGCAGAGCAGGGGAGGGCTTTGGGGCTGATGGGCTGCACCGTGGTGCTTTCTAGAGGCTGAAAACCTGGAAGGTTTGAATCCAGGTGCGATCACAGAAACCATAAATCTGCTCTGATCAGTCCTCTCCCGCGATACTTTTGGGAAACATTTCCATTGCGGTCCTCGACCAGCATTTTCCTCAGTTTTCTCAAAAGCACTCCCACCTCCTGTGGGAAGCCACTGGGCTTGAAGACAAGCTACTGACACAGGCCCCCCTGCAGAGTGTCATGCGGTGGTGCGTGTGAGAATTAAAGCCTTGAAAAGATTCAGGCAGAAGGCAAAATTGTACTTGGCTCTTGTAAAAGAAACTCGTGGCTGCACGAAGAGGAGGGCATCACCTGATGGGAGGGGAGCACCTCTCTCTCATCCTCGCTTCTGCCAGTTTGGCCCTTTGCTTCTCAACAGGACAATCAAAACATCGTTTTAATTGAATGGTATTTCACATGAAGAAAACTCAAGCAAACAAAAAAACACCAAACCTTGGTTTTGGGGGTTTTGGTGCTCTGTCCAAGTTTTTGTAGAAGTTTCAATAAGAAAATATTTGGGTTTAAAATGCAGATTGTGTTTAACCAAAGTGGCCTTTTTTCCATTAGGTTTTTCAGTTTGGCAGCCACCTTAAAGAGTTATCACTCAGCCCGGGTTATAGCTCCAGCCCCACAGGACACGTGGAGCCCAAGGGTGAGCACCGTGAGCATCTTCTCTTAATAAAACGGGTGCAGCACCACCGGCGTCACCGAGGTGTGAACGCAGTGGTGCTTTACCAACGCGGGAGGTTACGCGGGAGAGCGGGGGGTTACGGCAAGCGTGAAAAGGACTTTTATTTTAACCCAGCACCATGTCTGGTCTGCCACACCGGGTTTCCTTCTGAATCGGGTACTCATGAAACCTCTGCTGACTCAGTGAGGAGAGAGAAAGCAGACACCGTGCGAAGGAAGACGAATAAATACCAGTTTCACGGAGGGCAAGCCCCCGTTCCTTTACCAAGCGTGCGGCCTCTGCCAGAAGAGATGGTAGACCGGCTGAAAAGGAGCCATTCGCTCCGCAAAGCGGCTGCCACAAGAGGGAGGTCTCATCGCACCGCAGCTGCGCTCGCTCGGCCCCGCTGCGCGGAGCATCACCTTCCCCTCCCACCCGCCTGCCGCCAAAGCCTGGTAGCCGCCCGCTTCTCTTCCCCCCTGTTTCTCCAGCCCGTCTTTGCACAGGGAGGATGTGCCATCCCCCCGAAACGCTCTCCCTGCCCCCGCCGTCTCACCGCGTCCCTCCCTGCCCGCGCAGAAACCCCTCCACGGGCTTCAGGGACATTTTGCCTGTACCTCGCTCCTGACCTGGGCCGGCCCTCAGCTAGCGAGGGCTACACCAGGCGCGTGCTACACGCAGGCAGTGCCGCTTTTTTGGGAGCAGAAGAGGGGTCTGACTCTTGTGAGTGGTATCTGCTCGTCACTCCGGGAGTAGCTGACGCCGAGGCAAAGGAGGAAGCAGGTTACTGCGGCACCATGGAAATGTGCTTAAAAGAACCCCTTAAGATGCCATATCATTGTATTTCTCTTCCCCAGACATATTGCTGCTGTTCTGTTGTAGCTCACTCTCGTGCTATATGAGTTTTGTGCACTACCATGATGCTGGGTTTATGCTACGTATTATTCTTTTTAAAAACTTACCTGGAAAACCTAAGAAAAAAATAATTTCAAGCATTTCGTTAATATGGCTTTCTGTTTCTAACAATGGCACAAGAGCACATTGTTTTGGCTTTTTCCCAATATAAATCAACTGTGTAAAGGACCTTAAGATAATTTTAAACAGAGATCCTAGTTCTGACTTCCAAGCACCCTTTCACCTCTTCTCTTCTGACACAGACTGGGACATTCACAGGGACCTTCTGGCTCTGCAAGTGCTTTATGGGGAGACCCCTCAAAGTCCTGCGCATTACTGAGCCCGTGATCTAGCAGAAGCTTTAGGGTTATTTGGCGCAAACCTGTGGCTGGTGGAACTTGTCAGAGCCTCGTGGAGGTCACTAAAGTTTTAAGAGCTTGTAACAGCGGAGAGTCTGGCTTCTGCAGATGCAGGCAGAGCTCCCTCTGGGAGCTTTGTGCATTTGAGGAAGAGGCTAAAAGCATGCAAGATCCTTGTGTCATGTTTGGGTTGTCAGGCAGCTTCCCCTCTGCCTTTCTATATTAAAAAAAAAAAAAAAAAAAAAAAGTCTTGTTTTCCAGGAAAAGAGATTCTAGACAAAATTGAAAGGAATTTTTCCCACAGAAGTCCTCTCAGACCCAGAACAAAAGAGGGGGAAATGCAGCAGCAGCATTCCCTCTGCGTCTGGAGGGGCTGGACAGGAGGCAGCAAAAAAGGCTCAACTCCAGTGAAGGATGTTCTCTGATCTTCTCATATTGTGCCCTTCATTGCTGGCCTTTCTGGCACCTCCTACAAAGCTGAGGGGACCGCGCTGGAATTTATCCTCCAGAATAGGACCAATCAGGTGTGTAAGGTAAGAAGGGAGCCCAGCAAAAATGTTGCTCCCCAAGAAACTTCCTACTCCAGAATTTATGTAAAAAACCTGCCCTCTTCTTGGTTTTCCACATACATTATCTAAACCAGAAGTTTCTTCATATAAATCTTTTATGACAAAATCATTCTCCCCTTAAGTCCTGCAAGAGTATGTTGAGTAGTTTCATGCTTTAGGAGATCAGTCCAGAAGTTTCTGTTCTTTTACTAATTCCCCTGTTTTCGCTTCTTGTCCTTGGAAACTTCATGATGACCTTCATTTTTGGGCTTCATTAACTCTTCAGAAAGGGAGTGGTGGGTTGGAAAAAATATTGTACAGTCTCCATTCCCTAAAAGGAGCATGGGAGATGGGTAGGGGTTTCTGTCGCTGGCTAGAAATCAAAATGGTTTTTCCAAAGCCACTTAGTTACTGACGCAGTGCCAGGACAACAGGGCTGTGATGCACAACATTTTTTGGATGAACAAGAGCCTCCTGCCCTCAAAGCCTGTCCCCAACAAGGCCAGCAATGGGCAGGGATGATACAGGACCAACAAACACCATCTGACCAGCACCACACCACGCTGTGTTTGGAGAGCACTGACAGGCTCGCGTGGATCCAGGATGCCTCCAAGCATGTGCTTAGCCTGAGCCGTGGAGCCTGTGAAGAAGGCAGTGAGCTGGCAGACATAGGCTTGTGTTTTGCCCTAGGCTGGGGTCTTAATAACTGCAGTTATTAAAGAAACTGCAGTTTCCCACAAGGCTGCTGCTAAAGGGATGCTCTGTTCTCACACAGCTGGGCAGTACAAGCACTTAAAAAAAAAAATAAAAAAATTACCGGCTTCTACAGTATAAGCAGCGGTGGAAGACTGAGGGGCTGTGTCCTATGACTGATCTGATGTTCAGAGATATCTCTCCGAGCTGGCACACCTCCAGGACCTGCCCGTGCACATCCTCCCCTATTCTGGTTTAATTCTTCCTGGCAGGCCACCTGAATTAGCAGCCTTCTGGCAGCAATTGCTCTTCAGCCAAAACACAGAATAACAGCATGTATAGAGCTGCTCGCGCCCCTTCCCGGGGAACCCCCAGCTGTGCCTTGAGGCGTGAGGCGAGTGAAAGCCAAAGAGAGAACACGGTGAAATAACAACAGGAAAGAAATAAAAAGGCAATAGGTCTACCTCGGAGGACCTCGTGCTCCCCACCTTGGGTTGGGATTATTCAGGTAAAGGTTATTTCCATGGGCAAAGCTGGCAAGGCACCGAGTTGAACATCCCAAACGCCACAAGATTAGTCTTGCGCAAATTCTTTCACTGGGACCTCATCATTCTTACAAGTAACTAATGCCCACACTGCACAAACAGATTAGGACATGTATTTGGCACCGTTTTACTGCCTCCAGCCATACTCCAGACTCACCTTTCTGTATGGGAGCCAGAGGGTTATTTTCAGAGACTGCAAAAAAAGCTGAGAAATTTCTTTTCCAGATTATGTTAAATTAATGAGAATGTCTTCCTACGTGTTTGCAGTGAACACTGCTGACAAGCCCTTACTTTCTGAGAAACACTACAACATCGCAGAGATTACATGAGGGCGAGGATGACCTCTGCATACATATACGTGCATACATACATACATAACACGTAGCCTATGCTGAATTTCCATGTCTTAGTCAGAGATCCTTTTTTTTGCAAAGTTAAACCCAGATTTTTGTCAAAATCCAGGCTGGATCACATGAAGCATGCCTGAGAGACTCTGGAAAACACTATTATGTTGTTTAAAAAAAAAAAAAAAGTTTTCTTTAAAGCTCAGTCCCACAGAACCAAGTCAGTGTTGGGAAGTCATCTCGAACCTTCAATTGCTTGTCTCAGATATATCATTAAACTTGGCTCCAGCAATTTGCAAGTTGTAGGTCCTCATCAAAATATCCACACACCAGTCAGGTATTATTACTGAAAAACCTTCTCAAGTAAGATTACTTATAGATGAGATGAATGTTGAATAAATGTAATCCATGGATTAATTAGCTAAAGCCCTATGTTAATCAGAAAGCAAGAAAGGGAGAAACACTAGCTCATTAAGCATTTAGAAGCATGTTGTATGTGCTTCCAGGATTCAGTTACCCTCTATCCATAACACAACTGCTTTTTATTTAACACTTGGAGGTGTGTGAGATGTCCAGTGTCCTCATATGTTAAAACTCAAAACTGGCAAATTATATAGAGTTAGTCACCAACGCGAGGAGAAACAAACTAAACAGTATAGGACCAAAAAAATTAGTGCTAGAACTCCATAAATTGCTCACATTCTGTGTACAAAGTCTGACATTTACATAAGTAATAGCTGGATTCGTGGTTGTGCATTACTTATTCATACCTTGTGTGGAATAACTCAGAGGTAAAAGACTAATCCATTAATCCCCGCCACCTCCCCGATCCATAATCCTAAGAAATCATAAACCCTGCAAGACACTTTATTCTCTTAGGAAAATCAGGCTCATAAGCTGAGGATGGCAGCGTGCTTGGTGCAGAAGAACGGCACCATTTCCCCACTGTATGGCTATGCAAGCTCAGGGCAGCCCGACGAGAAGTTGTTTTGGGATCTGTCCTCTGTTCGATGCACACACAGAGACACGGAAAGTCCTCGTGTGTGACCTCTCTCACAGCACACTAGACGTCTTGTTTCTCTCCCAGGCCTGCCATGCTTGGGGTTTGTTGCAATGCTTTTGTGTAGAAGTTTCCTTCAGTGAAGCACCTTCTACCACCAAAGAAAGATGGGTGTCAAAAGGATGTAAAATTAAGTATATTTTTCTTACTTGAAATACAGCATTTTGTAGAATATCCCGCCTTAGGATTTTTTCTGCATTAATGTTGCATATAAATGACCATGTCTTTTTTTCTTTAAACCTTCTGGTTTTGACCAACACTCTTCAGCGTCCATGAACCACAAGCGCAGTATCACACAGGCAAAAACAGCACAGAGGTATGGCGAGATCTCCACCAGCTCATTCTGGGGGGAAATTACAGATCTCTAAGAACTTAACGAAAAACGAGGCAAACAAGCCTGGCAAGCCTCTGGTTTGACCTAACCATGCTGCACTTTTCCTTGGTCTCAGCTTGCATGACACCATTTTGTTGCACTGAACCCCACTCCTGGGCTCACCTGCCCAGCCTGTCTTCTGCATCGCATCCTCTGGCACTGCCAGGTCCACCTGAAAAGTGGAGTTTCTCACCATACTTGTGTGGCTGCTCATCGGCCGCAGGTGGACCATTGCTTCCGGAGGAGGAAGACAGCATCAGCTGGGATGGGTTATTTATTTTTCTTGATCTAAGAGAAAAGGAGCAGCAGATCATATGCAAAGGGGTCTGTTGTACCGTAGGCTGAGTCTGAAAAGTAACGGAGAGATTTCTCCTTACGAGTAAGCACTTGGGCAGCCACTTTAATAACCTTCTTCATTAGGAAATAATTGCCAGCCATTATGCACCTCCCTCCCCTCCATGGGATGGAGTCCAATGAAGCTGCGAGTGTCAAAGGTAACGATCCCTACCTACGCAAGGGTAAAACGCTGCCACGCGGCCTGTAAGAGTGCGGTTTTGTCATGGTCAGTCTCACTACGCTTGACAGCGTCGGTACGGGGCAGGGAAGCAACACCCACACAGAGCTTACTGCAGATATGTTCAGCCACGAACCAGCCATAGCGACGTGTTGCCTCACGAGCGCTGTACAAAAGAGCTTCCATTCCTGCCCTGTCCCGTACGCTGGGACCCCTCAGCTGTCACCCCCCCGACGGTGCAGCGTGATCTCACCTCCCCGTGTGGCAAAGGCTGCCCGGCGTCCCTGTGACTGCCGTGAAAACGTCACACCTTGCCACCACCGCCGTGAACAGATTATAAAATCGAAGGACAGGCGTTTTGGCTCGGAGCAGGAGGCAGAAGTATTACCCAGCTGCACGTTTTGGTAGTAAAGTGAATTTGCAATCCCCATCATTTTTCAAAATGACATACTCGCTACCTGTGGGTATGCCAAGTGGCACAAGCATGTCTGGAGCCTGTGGCTGCCCCAGCTCAAGTGCAGGTGATGAGTGAATGACTGACCATGTGGCAGGGTAGCAACCAGGACACTCAACTCTGGCAATGAGGTGCTCACATGAGCATACCCTGAGCATGCAAAAGGCATCTGAGTATGTCTTGATGGAGGAGTGTGCCATGAGGCAGAAACAGTGTCAGCGCCGAGCACGGTGTGATGAGGGTGTGGTGGACGTCACGATTCTCCAGAAACGTGCCTTTCATTTAACAAGGAAAATGAAGTCCCTAAATCCTCTGTTTGGGAAAGAGATATTTAGGGCTGAGGCTTGAGGCAACTGAAGCAGCCTACAGAAAACCTGTCCCAGAAGACTCCAGCAACTGCAAATTGCTCCATTTTGCCTGGAGCAATATTGGTGCAATGAGCTGGTGATGACATTTGGAACAACTTTTCGACCTACCACATCAACACATAGGGTTATAGGTGAAACTTGTTCACTGGGAAGACCTTAAAAAACCCCTAACACTGTCTTCAGCCCCAGTCAGTCCCACTGGTGTGGAGAACATACAGCAAAAATGCCCTGTGTAATGAACTTGTAGGGTTAGAGTTGTTAATAACATATGGGCACATACCATGCATTATGTATCTAGCTCAGGCGCGCTGAGATGAAGTCAAAGGCAGATCAAACAATCCATGCAATTGGACTTAAAGTACTTGAAAGGTGCCTTTGGACCAAAATTCAGCGAGCACAGAGCAGCAGAGAGTGTCCCGTTCAGGCTGGCACTTCCTCGGGTGCTGCACCTGAGCCAGAGCCTGAGTCATCTGCGAGAGTCGCTGGTGGCAGCAGCCTCACGATGGTCTCCACAACTTTTGGGATAGAAGCGGGGAATTAACGCTCTCCCTGCCAACACTTGGAAAAAAGCCCTTGCCACCACGCCAGGCGAGCCGGGGGTCCGCAGCAGATTTCAGAGGCGGCGTGGGGGTAAGCTCTCCTCTTGGGAAACCGCCCTTGCCATCCGCACGGCTACAGGAGAAGCCCAGCGCCAGGGACGCGCCAGCTCGCCGAGGAAGCTACAGCTGGGGCAGGTGCTGCAGGTTTTACACCGGAGATTGCTCAGGCAAACCTATTCTTGGCCCGTCAAGACTGCAAGCTGCAGCATGCAATACAATACTTTGCGGTACCAAAGGACCTTCCGAATGAGGGTCTCACATTAATTAATTAAGCCTCAGAGCACCTAGAAGGAAAATCTATCCTATTTTACCAGCAAGCGCAATGAGTATGCAAAGGTCACACAGAATAGAGGAGCAAAGGAAAGAGAGATCCCGGTGTCCTGACTCCTGACTCCTGGCTGCATCTATCAGCCCATGAGTCCCCTATAAAGGACGTGGACGGAGGACAAAAGGCGACCCACAGCTCTGCCCTGAGGGGCACCGGCTGAGGGTTTAATAAGGTGCCGGAGAATGACTAACAGGGTTACAGAGATTGACGCAGGTCAGTAAAGAATATGGCATTAAGAAAATTGATCCTTTCCAAGCCTCCAGCCACAGGCTTATGTCAGAACCAGACGTGACTTGTGTCTGTGTTTCATACGATACCACCAAGTATCCACCAAAGGGCTTTCCTTCATGTTTAAATAATGAAATGCAATGTAATGCCGACAGGTGCCTTTTTCACAGGGAGAAGGCAGCAGAAGGGAAAGTGTTTGGGTGGGCTGAGGCAGAGACCGGGTCTTTCCTGCCTCTCCCACCCCTCCCTGCCCTCCCTGCCCACATGGCTCACAAGCAAGAGGTCGCTGACGGCTGGATGTGCCCGTTTGTCTGCAATGCCAAGGAGACAAGCACACGGGCGCTGGGAGGGAGAGTGACCCGTATATGACTGGGGCGTGCGTGCGCGGCATAGCAGCTACGGCGTCTGTGCAAAAGACAGGAGGCTGTCATGGGGAAGAAAAAGAAATGTGCTTTACAGGTCATCATGGAAGATGGTTGGTATCACTATGAGATCATTTCAATTTGGACGTTGACAAATACTTGACAGAATGTCTCTGGAATTTCCAAGCACACTATTTTGTGTCTCCCAAAGATCACGCAATTTCAGTTTGCTCATGCAAGAAACTTCTGTCAATCTGCCAAACTAAAGTAAATATTAAGAGCATCACTGTAGGAAAAGAATAATGTATAATCAATAAGGGACGTTCTGCCAAGCTGGCACCGAAGGGCTAGCTGTGTAAAGCATCGCATGTGTAAATCCCAGCAACAAATGCAATTACTTTTTGTTCTTTGTCTTGCAGCCGGAATAGAGATTGATGGACAAGTCGAAAGCGACGCAGAGAGTGAAGGTAATGTAGAGATTAAAAACTGCGCTCTTGTTTGAAATGCAAGAGGTGATACCTTTTCTTTTTCTCTCTGGCTTGTGACTTGCTCTGCAACAGAAACCATTTCACGAGCTACTTGTAAGCAAGCAGATTTTTCCCTTGAGGTTTGTTTTATAATGGTGATATGTAAACCACCGTTCTTTAAGCAGTCTGTCCCCTCTCATCCATGCTGCTGGAGTAGGAGGCTGTCGGAGCCCGCATCCCTTGGCAGTCATCCCTAGTAAACCAGGCACTGCAGCAAAGCACCACCCTACGCAGGGCTGGGACTGCTCTGCACCGCACCGAGGTCCCGCTTGCCCTCCCTGTAATGCTTGCTTAGACCGTAACACACCGGTATCTCGATTAATCATGGCCATGAGAAGAAAAAAAGAAAAATGTATTGGAGGCAGACTGATGGCTGTGAGGAAAATTAGGAAGAGTCAGTGACAGAATTGGAAACAAACAGCTTTAACCCTGTATTTATAGTAAATAGAGAGAAATAGCTAAGTGATAGGATTGTAACACTAAACAAAGACAGATAGCTAAAAGGAAAGATAAAAACAGCACTGGATAGGTGACAAGAATGCAGACGCTACTGCAGAAATGGTTCACAACCATGTCTGTACAATCCGTAAAATATAAGAAAGTAATTAGCAGATAACTGGGATTTTGTTTTTTTAATCATAGCCACCTTTTCTGTACAGGTAGACAAGGCAGTAAGATAAAAGTAACAAATGAATGCTCCACATTTAACCTAATATTTGATAGGCTGCAAATTAAAAGTGTAATAGTTGGCTGCCCAAAATGAACATTTTCCCAAAGAGGGTAGGTGGTCCTTTGACCTAGATCACTAACTGAAATTCAGCTGAGATGGACCATTACATAGTAACTGAAACCTACCTGATGGCTCCTGAGAAATGAGTTAAAAGCTCCTTCACATTTCCAGTGACAAGTGTGACAACCACCACCTACTAATTTTTTACCACTAGCAAGCAAAAACTATTTGCTTGTTACTAAATTCTAACTTTTCACCAAAGCAAAAATGCAAATACTCGAATTCTTTTTGCTTCTATTTTCCTCATCTTTTAGGCTGCTCATTTTTCACCCTGGATCCCATTCCAGCACCATTTCCTTCTTCCATTACAATTTCTCCAACCCTGGGGAAAAAAAATCAATTCCAAAATTACAAATTTTTGTTTGTTTATTTGAACATTTTATTTTCATCAGCCAGAAATTTTGGAAAATTATAAGACAAAAGACTCTGAAAAACTTACTATTGATTTTAATGTACTTGGTGGTATAAGGGACGGAGAGGTTTGAGGTTTTTTGAATGTTTTTTTCCCTTTCTGTAATATTCTGCAATTAAATCATGCTCCATTCAATCCTTCAATCTGGAAGCACTTCTAACTTCTGGACAAAAGAGATTTTTAGCTTGCAATACCAATGAGAATGAAGCGTGCATCAGAGACTATCTGGTTTCTTTTCTTCTCTGGATATAGATCTTCCTATATAAAAGAAAACTCAGAGAAACAAAACTGGGTGCTGCCTAAGCTGTACCTTTTCTCTCTACAATTAGAAGAACTCAATCCCCAGCCTTGAAAAGTAAACATTTTTCAAGGACATTGCACCAACAAGCAAACTACACACTATACAACCAACTGCAGCTCAGTTGCTCTGCTGTGTTTACAGGTCGGGAAGATACCTGTCTGTTCTCTCTGATGGATGGGCTTTTGCATTTGTAACTAATTCCCAATTTCTTATGGTCACATATAAGTCACTGTTGTGCTAAAATGAGCTGTACTATCTTAAATGGGAGCTGCGTAACCGAAGAGTTGGATGTGGTTCTTGGACGGGGCGTAGCGCAAAGCCCATCGAGGTGAATTGACTTCGCTAGGGCTTGCATCAGGCATCTTGGCTGCCTGCGATTTTCTTATGAATCCTCATTTTGCCAGCGTGGGTTTCCCAAAGTTCGTGTTTTTTGTCCCTTGCAGAAGATGAAGTAAAGGACAAGAGACCTAAGAAACAGCCCCCCAGGGAAACCGGCAGAACAAGCAGACTTGAAAGAAAAAAGCAAGAGAAAGACGAAGAAGAAGATGAGAACAAAGAGGAAGATAGCTGTAGCCAACAAAACAGAGCTTCTAGGAGAAAAAACTACCAAAGAAAAAACAGCTATGTAAAAAAGGCAGGAGAGGAAGGAAGCCAGCAGAGGCAGGCAGGCAAAAAGGCTCCTACCAAAGATCAAAAGGAGTCAGAAAACAAAGAAAAGAAAACAAACAAGAAGGGAAAGGAGGGGGAGAACAAACAGAAGAAAGACAGGAAAAACAGGTAATTAAACAATCCCTGAGTACGGTTCCTTGTGTCAGACTGGTAGCGGTATCAACATGCCAGTGGTGTATGGGTTGGAGCTGCAAAACCAATAGACTGCCAACAAGTTACTGCTCTCCCAAAAGAGATACAACAGTGGAAAAGAGTAAAGTGCCACACAACCAAGCTGTTTCCAAGGTCTTCTGTCATTATTGTTTCCCAGCCAGGATCAGATCCCTGCATGCAGCCTACAGCTGGGGGTAGAAAGGCATTCTTAAATAAGACAGCTTGAGCAACTCAGATCTGGGCACGTTTTTTTTGTTGGTCTCTGGAAACATTCAGGTTAAAATGGATCTCCGATGTTTTCAAGCCCAAATCTTGCTTGTCCCAACCCTCTGCTTCTCCCAATATCTTCCATTTCCTCTGAAGATGTGAAAAACATTTCTCCAGAGCCAGCTGTAGCCCTAGGCTTCTGTAGCTGAAGCATAGTCCAAAGCACAACGTCAGGCGAGTTATGGTGGGGCACAATCACTTCTTCATTATCCTGGCTGGAAGCAGCCTTGCCGTGAGGGCGAAGGGGTGCGTTGATGCCTCACCAAACCGGGGGACGGTGAGGCATCAGAGCGGGGTCCCCAGGGATGAGCGGCACTGTGCCCACCCCAAGCAACACCTTCCCTCTAACTCCTGAGAGTTTTTCTACTTTGTGCCCTTTATTTTGTGTCTCTTCCAGTACTTCTTCTGCTTCTTCCAACTCATCCGATGACGAGTCCCTGTCAGAGGAAGAGCTTGCGATGCTGATGGAGCAGGTGGAGCAAAAGAAAAAATTGATTTCCACCATGAGGAACAAGCCCTGGAGGATGGAGAAGAAGCTCTCGGTGCTCAGGTACCCGTCACACCAGGAACCCCCTCCCCTGGGGTCTTTGCTGACTGTCAGATGCACTTTGCCTTTCCGAGAAATTGCATGTTTGCTGCTGCCACTGTAACACCCCAGCCTCAGAAAGAGCAACCGGCAGAGCCTGGCCAGCCTGTCTGGGTTTAAATGATCAGAGTTAAAATGTGGAATTTGATTTTCAGCCTCTGTAACCAAAGAACCGACAAGGTGCAAATCTGTTCAACTGATACCCACGGCCAGGTCATTCTACCCTTGTATTTAAAACCAAATGACTCACCACTGTCAGGCTACTTGTTAAAGCAAACTCTGTGCCCTGGTTTGCTATTCATGCCTATTGTCAGACAGAAATCAGAGTGGCCAAGTGCCATGTTACTTCACACTCCTGAGATGGGGCCGCTTGGAAAAAATGCTGTATTATTCGCAGAGGTTTATGGAGCAAAGACAATATTGCCGTAGAGCCCATGCTGAATGTGGGAACGATTCAGGCAGCTGCAGAGACCCCTTAGTGCAGGGCAATGGGGAGCGGTGGGGCAGGGCAGACCAGGGAAACCAAAACCCACAGGTCAACAGGGAACGGCTCATAACAAACCCTTCCCATCTCGAGGCAATGATCCAAATCCCAGCTCTATTGGTTAAAAATTCTCTGAAACCCCTTTCTACCAGGAGAGCTTTCAAAACAGCACTGCGAGGCACGCACAGCCCCACAGGGAGCCGTGGGGCCCCCAGTCCGCGTTTGCCAAGAGGCTGCTCAGAGCTGCGGTGACCAGGCTGTGGAGGTTGGCAGCCACCGTGTGTCTCTGCTTCTCTCTTTTACACCCTGAAGGCCAAGACCTGCTGCATCTTCCATTAAAATCAGGACCCTTGAACACTGCCAATTATTTCTAAAAATCTGGGTAAAGGTCTATACAGGGAAACTGTATTAAAGCAGTTTTTCTCTCTCACAAGCATGCTACAAGCCAGAGCTCATTACAAATAAAATCTTATGACCCTAAAAGTCCGAAGTTCTGCAAGAAAAGAAAAAAAAAAAAAGCAATATTATTTCTGACATATTCTCCCTTTAGTGTAGGGTCCTGGCTAAAATTCTGCCTAGGATCATGTTTGATAGCATACCTCCATCCTTTCATCTTATCCCTGAACCATGGCAATCATTACCACCCACTAATGGACCTAAACAGATCTGTTGCATTGCTTGTGCAGAAGTCTCCAGAAAGGCTCTCAGAGTGCTATACATTCATTAGTTATTTTGGCTGCACAAACTCAGCCCTGAGACAAGAAAGGATCAGCCCCATTGCACAGGTGAGGAATGTGAAATACAGACAGAGTGAAACAGTATGTTCAAGACTTCAGGTTTGCAAATAAAGTCAGAGGTCATTTTCCCAAGGTTACAGGCTGAGCTAGCCAACTATTTCTACCAAGTAGAAGTCTGTCCTTCCCACAGGTTTAAAATTGTAAAGGACCTCCCAACTCCTGAAATTTAATCTCTTCTCATGCTATATTAGCAACACCAATATACGATACGATTTTATTCCAACTCAGCATACTCTAACAGCATCTACCTAGGTTCTTTTCTCTATATCTCCCTTAGAAATCCTATTCTAAAACTAATTTCAATTTGCAGCTCAATGTTACTCCTGACTAGCGTACACTCCCTTCTCTGGTGCTGAGATTACGCTGTTGGGCCAATTGTACATCTCTGATATTTATCCAGGGAGGTGTTCATGGAGGGAAATTCTGCATCCTCTTGGAGTTAGTTTCCCTAGACAATGTTATTTTCTTCATGACCAGTGCACCGGGAGAGAGATGTTATAGCAGGCATGCTGGAATGGGAGAGCTCTGGAGCGAGAGGAACAGGCAGGCTTTTTGGTCTACACACAGAGAGAAGTGGGGAGCAAGATTTGGGACACACCACTGCACACACATGAGCGCTTTGGGAACCCGCTAGCTAGCCCCGGTTGGACACGTCAGCTCCACACGGCACCGCAACAGCAGCGGCAGCCAGAACCCCGGATGCAGCGTGGGGTGCGGAGAGAGACCAAACCCCCCCTTCCCACAGACGCGGCTGCGCTCCCACCGGCGCAGGCAGAGGTGAAAAGCTAAAGACCCCCACGCTGATTTAATAACCTGCTTGTTCGTTTTCCAATTAGGGAGGCGCAAGCTTTTGTAGAGAAGTTCGAAGGAGCCCTGGGAAAAGGGAAGGGAAAAAAGTTGTACGCGTATAAGATGATGATGGCAAAGGTAAGTGCTGCGATGCTGTCAGGGGAAAGCATGGATGCCTGGTTATGTATTCAGCACATTCTTGGTAGAGTTTATTAACCTGTATTGAGCAAAAGAGACACCAGGAAATCAGAATAAATCTTCCTGCCCACATTCAAAAGAATACTAGTCAGCTTCAAATCTATGACTATTACAGAAAGAACAGGAGGAAATTTCCCCCGCCTGAATTCTCATTGCGACCTTCCCTGAAGCAAGGGCGGGTTTGCAGGAGCAGAGAACACCACAGCTTTCTGTTTGCAGTCTCCCAAACCTTGATCTGTGGGACAAGGTACCCCTAAAGGGGAGAGGCCATGCCAAACTCTTGCACCGCCCCACGGACTCCTGTAAAATTTCGTCTTCCCCGGTAATGAGGAGGTAACAGGGAGAATGATGACTGTGTCTTAAGACTGAAGTTGGTAGCCAATTGCATGTTGTCATGGAGATTATACCAAGAAGTGAAAAATGAAGCCAGGCCTGAGATGATGAAATCAATGGGGGTTTAGCCGCTGATGTGATGAGGAAGGATTTGAGCTCAGTATTTTTTCAAATTAAATCTTGTTTTAAATAGAGTTGGTTCAGCATCAAATCTTCCAATCTAGAGCTAGGTCTGAATTTTCCACCCCTATATAATATGGTAAACTCACAGCACAACTGCAGCTTTCCAAAAGTCAGGGGAGGTTAAACCTCAGGTAATGAATGTGAACACTTGGAGGTGGGGGGCTTTTGGATTGAAAGAAGTTTCTGAAATAGTCCAAAAGATCAGACCCAGACCGGAGTTTTTGCTTTGGATGCTGCACCCTCTCCTAGCAATGCCACCAACCCCTGACATTAGAAAGCCCTGCGGACGAAGCAGCGTCCCTCTCCGCACCTCCCTGCTCACTGCGACGTTGTCTTGTTTCAGAAATGGGTGAAATTTAAGAGAGACTTTGACAATTTTAAAACCCAGTGCATACCCTGGGAGATGAAGATAAAGGAAGTGGAGAGTAAGTAGAAGTTGCTGTGTGGTGGCAGTGAGACTTTTTGTAGAACAGCGTTGCTCCATCTCCCTGGTCCCCAGTGTCCTCTAGCCCTGGACACCGGTGCCAAACGAGGAGCACGCGCCCCAGGCAGCTCCGGGCTTTGCCGACTCCGTCGGCGGTGGGGACTGCTGGGAGGGTCTTGGGCAACACACTGGGGAGACCTGAGGGTGAAGGGGTCCAAGCCTTGCTGAGGACGGTTTAACCCTCTAAACTCCTAACCATGAAGTATCTCCTGCTTAAAGGTCACTTTGGCTCCTCAGTCGCCTCCTACTTCATATTTCTGCGGTGGATGTATGGAGTAAATCTCGTCCTTTTTGGGTTAATATTTGGACTGGTTATAATTCCAGAGGTAAGCGCTTAATTCTCCTTTTAGTAATATCCTGCCTGTTGCTTAACATGAACATGAGACTGATAGCACAACCAAGCGTCTTATAACAGACAGCGCTTTAGAAAAATGAAAAGTACAAGGACAATTATTTACAAAGAGCAACTTACAAAGCTGTTACTGACACAGGAGCAAAAGTTGGATTGAAACCAGGAGACCTAAAATGCTATCAAAGATTCTGCAGCTCCAGCAGCTAAAACAGGAGCTCAAAAACCTAATTTAAGGCTAGTTCTACATTTTGACTAAAGTGAAAAACGTGACCTATGAATCCTAAGGACAAGCTGAGGTCCATAAAAACTATAAGAAATGGGCTGTGCTCTGAAAGTGATTAAGAAAATTCCCCTTTTGGGCTCACCAAGGGGCACAGCCCCACAGAAGGAGCCATTGAGGGAAGGAACAAACAATTTCCCAGCGCTTTGACAACTAACGATTTTTGGGAAATATCTCTTTTCTGTACTTCTAATTCAGATGATTCACAAGGAAGAGTTTTATTTTTAGTTTTTCTATTTCTCCCTGTTCTTGGAAAAGGAAAAGTATCTCATAGACAAATTTATATGATCGTTTATTGAAGCATTTTTTAATGCAGCCATTACAGCACCAGTTAAATGATTCATTGTAGTTTTTAAAGGCTGCGAAATCTACAGACAGTGGCATCTGTTCTGTTCAATGCAGATTTTTACGGAGCAAAAATGCAGCACAAAGTTTCTCCTGAGGACCGTGCTTTTGTTCTCCTCAACGTGGCTGCTCACACTATGGAAAGTAAAAGCTCTGTTTCCTCCCAGGATGAAGAGACATAACCATTAGCACTGAACAATACAAATGTATTTTGTTAGGAGCTATGCATATGGTAGAAGACTAAACAGCTTTCGTCTTTAAAGTATGCATACTGTTACTCATTGCCTACCGAGCTGTTATGCTATGGACAGTAGCTGGGCAATAAACATTTAATCATAAATGATTTTGAAATTAATTAGATAGCCCCCAAAAATAAAGTGATAGTTTATATGCTAGGACCTTTCCAGGCTATGAATGCTAATGAGATATTTTGGTATAGGCACCAGTCAGAGTCTGCTTGTAAATATATATTTACTCTCCATAGCCCTTGATGTTCTCTGGACTTCAATAGCTGCTAGGCTAGCTGCAAGTGAAAACTCTTCTTTGCATTGTTTCTTCATACACTTTTTGCCCAAACCTAATTGCCTTTCACCTCACCTTGAGATCATTTTTCAGTTCAAGACTATATAATACAAAATATATTGCAAGCTCAACCCAGTGCTCTTGACTTCTCTCAAAGGAGGAGTCGTGCATAAATAGATAAAGCTAATCCCTTTATTGCATTAGAGCTATGAAGTTCAAGCAAAGAACTTCTTGCTAAACTAAGGATATTTAAACTGCAGCTGTTCATTGAGGGATACAGTTCCTTGGCAAAATACTTCCTGAGCAATGCAGGTTACCAGGGAAAGGGAATTCCTCTGGTTATTTGGGTGAAATTAATGCTAAATATTTTAAACTGCTGCTCTGGTATTAAGAAATAAAACATGTATTAAAATCAGCCAAAAGGAAAACCAACCAAAAGCAAACCAAAAGGGACTCGTTAAGAAAAGAACTGCAAAAAACACTATACATGCATCACTATTATTAATGTTCACCAGGTCCTGATGGGAATGCCATACGGAAGCATGCCAAGGAAGACTGTACCCCGGGCTGAACAAGCAACAGCTATGGATTTTTCAGTTCTTTGGGATTTTGAGGTAAGCACAAGAGCGTAAATCATAAGAGGCCAGTTGAATACCTCCTCAAACCCTTCAGAAGTTAGCAATGCTAACTTCAACAGGGATGAATTTGTGCCAACATAAACCAGCAATGCAGCTATTTCTTACAGAAGATGAAGATACACGCTGCCACAAAATCTGTGTGGATCTCCAGAGATTTCTGGCCAGTAACAGCATGTGCACATGCAGGCACCTGCATATGGATTTGAACCACTTCCATATACAAACGTGCCGGCTGGCGTATGTCACACGTGTACCTGTATACACACAAACACACACAGACATATATTTCCTGGGTTTGCAGGAGTGAAGCAGGTGCTTTTATTCCAAAGGGGACATATCACGTCCCAACACAGCTGGCTAACACCGAAACGTGTCTGTCTGGGGTCAATGAGGTGCAACAGGACAAAGTAAAACCCACTAAGGCCAGTGGAGCTATACAGTTCCACAACAAAGAAAGTCAAAGCAGATTTAGGGACCCCATGTCCTTTTATCTATCTACACAGTATTTTTATTCGTGAAGCGCAAGAAGCCGAAGTTACGTTTTTCTATGAGCATTAGTAGAAGCAGGTGACTATGTAACCTGCCCAGTGATGAGCTTGGTGCAACTCACATCATGTTCAGAGAGTTGCCTCCTGAACTCAGGCAAAAAAATATCCTTTTTCAGAGGAAAAAACACCCAATAAATACATTTCTGCTGTATTTTAAATCTACATAGAACAATCTATAGAAATCTATATCATCATCTCACATTCATAACCTAGAATTTTATCCTGAAGACAGAAAAAATTTTGTATGCAGAAGAGCCATTTTACTTCTAAGTAGAAAGGCATGAAGGTGAAACACGAGAGCTGCTCCCAACCAGGCAGCCAGAAGGCAAGTCCAAGCCGCAGACCCCGCTCGCGGGCAGGGAGCACCTTCCCATACCACTGAACTTGCCCATAGCCTTGGGAAGGGGATCGCTCCCTGCGTCCCTGCCACCCCTGTTCCCCTGAAATATTTATATGAGCCTGAAACTGGAACCAAAGTTTAGGACTTGCACCCAAAGCCTGCGTTTCCAGCTGCCCCTGCCGACAGCCCCAACTCGCACCCCGCCGCCCCAGTTACTCTTTGCCTTTGAAGATTTGGGTCAAAGGGATTAAGAGTTTTTAGGGGATGGCCCGAAAAAGAAAAATATGCATGCAGGGAGTGAAAAGATTCTGCTGTGGCCAATACCTTGGGATCTGAATTTCAAAGATACTACTTCTAGAAATATTTTTTAAATATTTGATGGTGCTGGCCCCCATATTACAAGTGTGGGACCAGTCCTTCTGTAATAAACCCCATCACAATATCCTTAGCTAAAAAACATCCCAACAACTACTTTAATGTAAGCCAGATTATTTAAATGGATTTATTAATAAGGCTTCAAATACTGGTGTGCCCAGGAACCTGACAGGGCCAGACCTTTGTTCACCACCCATTTTCTGCTGAGGATGCTTTTAGCTCTTGCTCTCCCAGCACTTTCACCCACTTTCCAGAATCCAAAATTCAGAGGTGAATCAGTGGCATTTCAAGTAACAATGCGCTGAATGAAAAGCTCATTTGAGCAGCACACTGTGAAAATACAAGCAGCAGCATTTAAACTCATTTGTCCAAAAAAACCCTCAAAAACAACCAAACCCCCAAACAAACGAAAAAAAAACCCTGCAGGAGTGTTGCTGAACTGCAGCTGCTGGTTTTGTCTGGGAGACCAAAAACTATACGCATATCAGTAAGGAAATTTGCTCTTGGATGAGGCCGTACCGTTGCTTGAAAAGCCCTGCCTGTGGCTTGGTACATACGTCTACACGCCCCTGCTGTCACGGAGGGCTTGGTGCTCTGACCCCCTCTGACACACAGGTCCCCATCCTGTACCCGCTCCCGCGCGGCTTGGCACCAGGGAGCAGTCACGCAACTTGGGGAGCAACCTCCAGCCACGGGGCAACGACGTACACCTACACCCTCCGCGGCCAGACGTCACAGAGGCTCGCCCTTCGAAAATGAATAGTTGCTTATTCCAGCGTGCTCCACGGGGGACATGCAACGGGGAAACGTATTTCGGAGCAGGCGTAAAATGGAGTCAATACGGTGATCCTGAAAAATGCATTTTAAGAGAGAGGAGCCAGGGAAATCTATGCTTTGGCAGCAAGAAGGTCACATCATGGATTTCTAGAGGAGTAGAAAGGAATAAATCTCACTTGGACACCAGATACCTTGTCTCACAAACAGAGTTTAAAGAACATACTGGACGATGTGAGCAGAGAAATTCATTTTTCAGTCCCCACCATTTAATGAATCAAAAAGCCAAAGGTTTTGGATTACAACCTGAGAAAACAAAATCACTAAGCGCCTTCCAGGAAAGTTACCTTTTACTTGGCTTTTTTCATTGCAACTCCCCCGCACACATTACACACACATAACACGCTATGAGCCCCACGCAGCCGTGCTGTGGTGTGCCAGCCACAGGCTTGCTGCATCTCCCCACATGGCTCAGCAGCACTGGCAGAACCACAGAACAAGAGGAAATGCCCTCAAGTTGCACCAGGGGAGGTTTAGACTAGAAATTAGGAAAAAGTTGTTTACTGAAAGAATGGTCAAGCATTGGAACAGGCTGCCTAGGGAGGTGGTGGAGTCACCATCCCTGCAGGTGTTCAAAAAACATTTAGACATGGCACTTTGGGACATGGTTTAGTGGGCGTGGTGGTGTTGGGTTGACGGTTGGACTTGATGGTCTTAGAGGTCTTTTCCAACCTTAATGATTCTGTGATTCTATGTACAGAGTTGTCTTGGACCTGTGGCACTGCACACAGTGCAGGGCAAACATGAAGCTAATGTGGCACCCAGGGATACCAAAGTTTCGTATTATGTATTATGAATAAAAAACCTACTGCTTTGGGGGATCTTAGTCTGATTGATTAAATGAAGGTGGTTAAACACTGGAAGAATGACACCAGAAAGGTTGCAAGATCTCCAACCTTGCATATTTTCAAAACTCAGCTGGACATGGCCCTGAGCCACAGCACTTAATTTTGAAACGGGCTCTGCTTTGAGCAGGGGGCTTGACTAGGTGATCTCCAGAGGCCCCTTCCCATGTAAATTATTCAATGTCTCTAAACAAGATCTATTACACTGCCTCTGATATAAGCTTCAAGTTATGTCTCAATTTTGGTTTTTCCAAAGGCTTGATCAGAGGGGAACTTGCTTAACTATCATGGCCAAACTAATCAACTACACTTAACTTACGAGCTGAAAGACAACAGGCAAAAAAAAGAGAAGTACGATATGCAATGATACACATCAACTTGGATGAGATATGACAGAAAAATAGGGAGATTGCTAATGCAGATTAGGAGATCTGCACACTTGTTGAATGCCCAAGGGTTTGCACAGCAAAAAATAGATCTACTTGAGACAACTTGGTTGATATTGTGTCTGAGCTCTGCTTTCCACAGAAAAGTAATGCTTTGATTTTAGTCTTTAGTTGTATCTGCTCTGCAGGTGGTAGCCAGCAAAAGGAACTAAACCTGCAGGGTACCGAGCATCAGCTGCCTCCTAGCTGAAAGGAAAAGTTTCATATCGTGGTGGGAAATCCCTTTGCTACAGCATTTCTGCAGGATCTGAGTGTTTGATACTGGCTTAGAGAAGCAGGTGGGCTACAGCCACAAAGAGCAATAAGGAGGTTTTTCTGGGAGGGATGAAACAGCAATGGATAAAAACTACATTTAGTTTTGAGCCAGCATCCTCTGACGTGCTCTCCTTCTTCTTCCCCTCTCTCAGGAGGATAAGCTCTTAGGAGGATGGATCTCAAAGGTGTCAGGACAGCAAACAGCCAAGAATGAGACACTAAAATTTTTTCCAAGTTGACTTTTCTTGTTTTAAATCTTCAGTTTTCACCAGAAATCTCTTTCCCGCAGAAGAAAAGCTGCACAGCTTACACGAAGGTTTGCTTTTGCTTTTGCTCCAGGGCTACATCAAATACTCGGCCCTTTTTTATGGCTACTACAACAACCAGCGGACAATTGGATGGTTAAAATACAGGCTACCGATGGCCTATTTCATGGTTGGGATCAGCGTGTTCGGCTATAGCCTGATGGTTGTTATAAGATCGTAAGTACGGTTGGCATTGCCCTCTCCGCAAAACCCGCCCAGATGTGTCTCACAGCTGGGTTCCCCTCCACGGGCAGGGCTCACGGCTCGGCCCAGCCTTGGCCGGGCGGACGGGGGAGCGTGGGGCGAAGGTGGCTGCATGCCTGCTGTGTTCATGCACTGGGCCTCAGCACCCACCACCCCGGCTCCGGTGGGCTGGGTGGACCTGGGCAGTCCTCTGCCATAACCACATGCTCAGGTGCATTATTCTGAATTGAACCCTCTCACCTCCTTCTCCAGCCCTCTTCTTCCTCCTATTCCTCCTCTCTGGGGGGACTCTTCCACCAAGATGACTACAGGGCCATCAAACAGGTGGATTTTGTACGTGAAGGAGGACTTTACTGACAGTAAATTTTAAAGGCTCTTTTTCCCATCCTTTCATTGCAAAAAACCATTCCTGAAAGCCAATGTGAGTCACACGGATGGTGCAAGAAACGAGCCAAAGGCTACCAGACTGCTTTTGATGTGTCCCCAAAACAATCAGCAGAGTTTTAAAGCAGGGCCCCAACCTCCATGCCCCTGGTGCACCGTCCCTGAGCATCGGTGAGGGCCCCGCAGCATGCCCAGGGCAATGAGGATGCAGCCGCTGCTGAGACGGTCTCTGCAAAGCCAAAAATACAATAAAAAAAACCCCCTCTGTCCCTGCCTGGAGGGCACACCATGCAAAGGTTTTCCTTCCTTTGCAAGAAAGAATAAGCCCATGGATTTGTATCGCTGCTGAAACAAGCCCTGTTGCTGTGCAGCAGAAAGAGCTTCTTGAGCCTTTGGCTGGAGTGGGACATGGGGATTTGCTGTACATTCGCCATGAAATTGCGGCATCTGTTGTCTCGCCTTCCTTGAGGGACTGGTGCTAGGAGCTCCAGTGGGAGTTACAGAAGGATTTCAGGGATCAAATAATAGAGAGGAAACAGCTGAAGCCATATCTGCTCCTATGCCGATTAACAAGAATAATCCTTTTTCTCTCCCTGCATGACCTGCTGCAAGTTCTTTGGCTCCAGCATTGTGCAGCTACCGAAGTCTCACTAAAACTCTGTGTCACGGTGGGTGTACTGGACTACACCAGTGGGCTTTGACTAAATTTAACTACCTAAAAGGTAGCCATAACCACATACTGTACCCTAGGACCCAGAGCACTGTAAATAGACTTTCTTCATGCGCTAGCTGGTGGACACAATCCTTAACCTGCTTTAATCACATATGCTAGGGTTTTTTCTACATTACTATTTTTAATACTAGACCTGCATAGCCCTGAAGACTTTGTTTGACAGTTCAGTCCTCCTTAAACATGAAGTCCAACAGCACGTGTTAGACAGTTGCACCCAAATCCCCAGAATGGTCACCCCGCTCCTTCCTTACCCACCAGCAATCCCAAGCCACTGGCACTGCTTTGCAAAGCTGAAGGACACGTGGTAGCTCTGTGAAACACTGTCTGACCTTGTCACCACACACGTCCTTACACAGGATGGCACGCAACGCCAATGAAAGTACAGCAGACGGGGACGATGACAACTTCATTTTCAGCTGGAAAATGTTCACCAGCTGGGACTACCTCATTGGCAACCCAGAGACAGCGGACAACAAGTTTGCGTCCATCACCACCAGCTTCAAGGTAACCCTACCCGTCATTTCTCTATCTGCTTCTGGGGATGCTCCCAGCACCTGCCATGGCAGAGGTTTAAGGGGAAACCTGGGTACCTGTGCAGCATCTCTCCGTACGAACAGGGTATGGCGCTGAACCATGGCAGCTCCAGCTCCCGCTCCCGTGCCCTGCGTCACCCTAACCCCCTTTTTTGGGTTTGAAAAAAAATTTGTTTTATTTCAGAGCGCAATTCCTCCACCACGTTCCCCTGAGACACAGCAGGCTGTTTGCCACTTGATGTATTTCAGTCAAACTGGGATGCCTGTATAAATCTCAATTTGAACTTAACACAAGCTACCAAGTTCAATGCAGCCAGAAGAGCACGGGATTGCATTTCATAGGGTGGAAAACTATCTGATGTTGCCTTAGGCTCAGTGCTGCGAGATACTCGCTCCAATTCTGTGACCACCCCTGTTTTTTCAGGAGTCTATTGTGGATGAGCAAGAAAGCAACAAGGACGAGAACATCCACCTGAGGAGGTTCCTGCGGGT
This sequence comes from Phaethon lepturus, assembly GCF_000687285.1. NCBI lineage: Eukaryota > Metazoa > Chordata > Aves > Phaethontiformes > Phaethontidae > Phaethon > Phaethon lepturus. The sequence continues at coordinate 40,123 of NW_010555631.1, forward strand.
TTTGGCCAATGTCCTCATCACGTGCTGCTTGTGCGGGAGCGGCTACCTCATTTATTTCGTGGTGAAACGCTCCCAGACATTTTCTAAAATGCAAAACGTTGGGTGGTATGAAAGAAATGAGGTAAGGGAACTTTGCTTCCAGTTTTCTGCTATGATGATTTGCCTTGGACATCAGCATAATCATTGCCACAGCTTGAGGACGGCATCCAAGGCAGAGGGATTCCCTACCAGGGCCCAGAAGTCCCCTTCAGTACTTTTGTACTTGTTTTAGCTGGGAAGCACATCAGTCTCACTGAGAGTTTCCAGGACAAATTAACAATTCCTGCAGAGAGAGGAAAATACCCTTACAATTAATCACAATAAAAGTCAATGGGTCTTCAGCACTTACAACACTGACCATTTTCTAAAGAATCTACTTCAAGTTGCATATTAATGCTTACAAACTCTGTTGTACCAGAAAGCTCTCTGGGTGTTAGAAACATCCACGACGATGCATAAAGCTAAACTCAGATCTTAATCATCCATCTTGATTTATGGGAATAAGATTTTAGAACCTACAGAAAAAATTCAATTGTCAAAATTTTCCTGTTTCTGATATTGCAATGAAAAGTTCAAATCTTGAAGCTCTTCACACATACACACACACACACAAACTGTTTCAACCTATGGAAAGGTTTAATTTCAATGTATACTACCTTATCATGTATTTATATATCAAAGCCAAATTAAATTCAAAGCCATGCATTTTCATAATTCCCTTAGAAAATATTAGCAAGACAGCACTTTCCTCTCAAAATGTTTTGATTAGTTTCAGTGAACCTTTCCCAAAGAAAAAAAAAAAATCCTATTTAACGGAAAAAAATAAAGTTTAGTGTCTGAGACTTTCCTGGCGATAACTGGAGCTCTGAATATATACAGCTCTGGGTACTGTTCCTTCTCGTGGAAAGAAAAGCATAAAAAACGAGACCTGTGAGTCAGAGCCTGCCAGCAGCCGTACAGACACAGTCATCTGCAGGCCAACAGGCATGGTAGGGCTGTAAAAAAAGAGGCTGTAAGTCATGGCTGAGCTAACACTGACTTGCCAATGACCTCACTGACCACAGCACGACTTAGCATGTCGCCCCATATAGAGGAACAAAAATACCACTAGGCTATATTTTCTCGAGCTGCAAAACTGAGCCCTTGACGTGTGTCCGTTCAAATCTGTAATTGCCTATTGCAAAAGCAAAGGTGCTGAACGTGGAAAACAAACATTAGCATCAACTAATTATCTTTATGCACACAAGCCAAGTCTTGCGCTTCCTCCAAAACTAAAAAAAGAACCTCGGAGCTGATGCAAGCAGTACTATGAGGGACTTGAGGAACCTAAATATTCATAAGTCTAAACTGACAGGGAACAAATTCTTCAGAGCTCATCCCTTTGAGATAACGGCAAAAGTGCTGCTGAAAGAGTAAGCTGAGCAACCCAGCCCTGAAGTCTGACGCTGTGCTCGCTTCAGCTCCCTCCCCTTTACAAATCCTTCAGAAGTCTCCAACCCGTTGCTGGCAGCCCCCGCTCTGCTCAAAGAAAGATAGCCGCTGTTGTGACTTTTAGTGCTAATCTTGTTTTCCTCACGTGGCAGGTTGAAATTGTGATGTCCTTGCTGGGCATGTTTTGCCCTCCACTGTTCGAAACCATTGCTGCACTAGAAAATTACCATCCCCGCATCGGGCTGAAATGGCAGCTGGGGCGGATCTTTGCGCTCTTCCTCGGGAACCTCTACACATTTTTGTTGGCCTTGATGGATGATGTCAATGAAAAAGTAAGAGCTGTGATGAAAAGCCACGGTCACTAGCGTTTTCCAGAGCCAAGGGTGAGCACAGCCCGTCCCCGAGGCCAGCAGGGTTGTTCACCCCCTTTGCAGCAGGCGCTCCCCCAATCCCCGGTCCTCAAGCTCTGGCTGCAGTGCCTCAGGGACACTCGCCGGCCAGAGGGGTTTCCAGAGAGTCTCCAGCTTCCCTTAACAGCCCTGAAAAGACAGTGGTTATTGTCTCCTATAAACATGGCATGTTAGGGTAATTCAATTTTTTTTTCTCCGTCTGGCACCGTTTGCAACTTCTGTTAATGCAGACCCCAAGGATATGGTTTATAATCCTCTTCCCCTGCCCTCCCCTCTTTAACATTATCCTGGTAGCGTGTTGCAGGCAGATAACTGCAGGAAAGGATAAATGTCTGATCCGCAGAAAAATGACTCTGTTTTAAGCTGAGAAGAGTTGGAGGAATCAGGGCGGTTTGCTCTGTCCTGAATAACGATGAAGAAAGTGAGGAAGGAGGACTGGGTGGAGGCTCCCTCTGTACTCAGTAGTCTTGAGGGAGGTTTGGCTCCTCCATGGGCAGGGAGCAGGCTACTAGTTCCCCAAAACTCATGGTGCCCCAATCTGCTTTCGGTCTGGAAGGGCGGCTGCTCCCCTGCTCCTGGAAAAAGGGAAGGAGTTTCTGTGCTATTGCCAGCACTGCAACTCTGTTGTAAGCAGATGCTTATAGGATGGCTGGTAGCTGGTAGTGAGGAGCGGGGAACCCAACACCTTGGATCTCTCCAAACACATCCTCTGGGACCCCTATTTCCTAACATTTTCGGCTGGGGGTGTATGTCTCTTCATTGCAGCTGGCTGAAGAGGATGTGGTGAAGAACATCACGCACTGGACACTGCTTGGCCACCACAACTCATCCGTGGGCAACGGCACCACCACCATTCCATCTCCCCTTGATCCTGCAGATGTGCCCAGGGGACCCTGCTGGGAGACAACTGTTGGCATTGTAAGAAATTATGTAGTAAATCTCTGGGCTGGTTTGGGGTGGGGTTTGTTGTTGTTGATTTTTTCTAGCATTTCCAGGCTTGAAGTTTTCCTGGCAAATGACCTCTCCTTCCCAGACTCTCACATAGCAGCACAAAGGCAGTATAAGTCCTTGGCTGCGGTTCTCAAGCCATGGTGGTGAAATCCCCAGCTGGAAGCGCCCAGGGGACACACAGCTCTGCGGCACTTGCTGTGAAGAGCACAAAAGGCCAGGTAGTCTGCAGCCATGCCTGCGTCATGTTTTCGTTCAGATCACAACTGCACGTTTGAAGCAAACCTGTCTCCTCCATTTATGCTGCATGAGTGAAACCCAACCAGAGGGCATTCCTCAAGGGAACTCCTGACACCTCACAACGTATAACACATCGTGAGGCCATGGGACGAGAGCAGAATTAGGCAAAATAACCCCCCTGAAATGCATGCGCGGTGGCTTTCGAGTCCTCGGAGTTTCACCCCACAAACCCATCCTGCAACCTTCACCTTGCACCAAGAAGTTCTGCTGACTATGCACAACTTAAGAAGTAAAAGCAATTATTTATTGGCTGATACAGATAGCTAAGGCTTACCAAGCTGTGATGCTACGCATTACTGTGTACAGCCAACGGGTCTTCACTAGCCAAGCGGTTTTCAGTGAAGAGGGGAAAGACCAGCCACCACCGCTCCTCGGAAGGGGATGATCCTCAGTGCAGCTGACCTCTCATTCTCCAGATCCTTGGTTTTCCCCCTCAGGCTTTCAAACCTTTTCTTGTAAGTGTTTTTCCTTTTGAATCCTTGGGACACCAGCTATCTCCATCCTATGAGTCTTACTCCTGCCTGCAATTTTACCCTTCTTGTCTTGCACATCTCCCCTCTCTACACTTCCTCACAGCTCGTTTACAACCGAGCAATTTCCTCAGGAGTCCACGTGAAGGTTATGGAGCTGAGCCGTAGCAGAACTACACACAGTCAAAATTACCCTCAGTGTATGTATGTTTTACACCAGCATTATTGCAGCTTTAACATTTTGCTTCTGCTTTATGTGCTGACACAACATATAGCGCAGTCAATAACACCAGCAGCAACTATCAGGGCTAATGGCTGTAGCGGATCTCGTGGTTCCCAAGCACAGAGGTAAAGCTTAGGCACTGCTGAACGTTTGAAAACAGGCAGGCATTTTGCTCATGGCATGCTTTTCTGAAGGTTACTGTCTTATAAAGACAAATGGCTTAATAAAAAAATACAGTCCTGAGTGTGCTACTGAAATTATAGGAGCTAAATGGTTTTTCCTTGTTTTAAATTGCAGGAGTTTGTAAGGCTCACCGTGTCTGACATCTTGGTGACCTACATAACCATCCTGGTGGGAGATTTCATCCGAGCTTGCTTCGTCAGATTCGCGAATTACTGCTGGTGCTGGGACCTAGAGGCTGGATTTGTAAGTCAGTGTCATATAGCTGAGAAGCCAGAAGTAATTTAAGGCCATTTGGTCAAATGCTACAAACAGATTGGTTCTGAATGCTTCCAGTGGTCCTCTGGTCTCGTCTGATAATTTAATTGGTGTGGGTAGTTTCTGCATCACATCTCTGGGTCCATCAGTTCCATCCCAGAGAGAACCCTGCAAAAATGGGTTCCCACCTCTGAACTTTAAAACATGGAGTTAATGAATCTCTTGTTCATTCAGTTGTTATAACCCCAAACCTTTGGGCCCTTCTATACCTCTTCTCAAAGCCCCAGACCTTCCTGTTCGTTGCCCACCCCACAGGCAGCAGCACACTTTACTCACGGCACCGTCTTTTGATCGATGCTGGAAGCTGGTGTTACTTCTGCTGCCGTGGAGCGAGGAGCGTTTGCTTCCCTCCTCACATAATAAATAACACACAACAGCGCTGGACTTTCTGGTATTCATAAAGGCTACGTTACCAAAGCAGCCAGTACCAGAGCTGCATGAATACAGAAGAACATAATAAAAAAAAGTCCATTGTTTCACATAAGACGTGACAAAACCAGATGGATTCATACAGAGATAGAAATACCTTGCAAGATTGCAGTTATAGCAGTGCACCAGCTGCCTAGCTGCCATACCCGGAGGGTTTCTAGGAGGGGTCTGGAGAAGAGCAAAGAGGAGGGCTTTGCAGGTGTCTACAGGGACCTGGTCAAGCAAGGACAATTGGGGCACAACAGGCATTTTGCTGCTTGTGGAGTTCTTTGTATTTCTTCTGGGTGAGGCAGAGGACATTCCCCAGAGCGGCCAAAGGATTTGGGAGTTCAGAGGACCCCCTCGGCAGCCAAACAGCACGAAATTACTCCTACTGCGTGTGCTTACAGATCATGATCCTGTTGAAGCTTCTGGTTTCTTCCACCTAGACATGTCCTGCTCTCACTTTGTTAGCCACCTTTGATTTTTCCCGCCCCCCCACCCCCACCCCGAGCTTTCCTCAAAACAACCTTTAGAAATACCACATGGGATTTTCTTCATTTTTAAGATCTCCATTGTACAAATAGCTGGAAGTGTCTTCTGTCCTGCAGGTACTCCTTGATGTGTTAAAAAAACAAAAACAACCAAACCACCATTTCCTGGACATCCACCCTCCACCTCTCAGTGAAATTTTTAAAAGCTGCTTTAGGGCTTATTCTGCACTTCCCTCTCTCCTTTCCCTTGGCATTTGGCATCAGCCCAGGCAGGCTGCAAGGCGATATTGCACTGAGAAACAAACCCCATTCAGCATCTGCCAGGGATGACCGGACTAACACCCTCCAGCAGGTCTGCTTTTGCACATGAGCAGTCCAACCCAGGGAGCTCAGAAGGAGCAAAGCGAGGCCCTTATTTATTAGGGCTAAGTAGTATCATTAATTTGCAGCCCATAACGTGGGCAGCACTAGAAAGTTGGCACTCTGCAATCTGGCAAAGGCAAAACTCTTGTGCCAAGTGGCTCCCACAATAGCTACTGAAAGAAGAAAGCACCGTGGGCTTCCCTCCTCTTTTTCTCATCTTTGGGAGATTCACGTATTCTTCACGGTGCTGTGTGTATTACTCCACTGGTAGTCAAGTAGGAGTTGGGTTTTTTTTTTTTCCCTTGTCCCAGTAATGACAAAAGGAGTGAAAGATGGTTTGATAACAGCCATCTAACCCAGCGTAGCCATGGGCACCAGCACAACTGTATAGGTGTTTTTCTAACGTATATACTGAAAAAGTCTCTTCTTTAATCTGGCCTTCTCACACAGAAGTACTCAAGGCAGAGAACAGCAGGCACTGAAAGTTGTCTTTATTTTCATGGGAAAAAGAAGCCACTATTAACCTCTAGTTAAAGATTTGAAGTAGAAATGGACCGGAATCAAGAGAGCAAAGAAAACAATGTTTGCACCCATCTCTTCCCAAAGCTGTGAGCAGTCAACTAAGCAAGACCCTGACTAGGCTCCTTTTGAGTTTTCAGCATAAAAGACAAACATCTTAAACCTCAACTTTATGAACTGCTGACAGTATTAAGCACATGCAAATTGCGTGAAAAACAGACATACTGCACAGGACATTTCAAACATATAAGGGCATCACTCATCATTTCTTAGAACCGTGTTTTCTGCATTACAGTAAAAAAAATATTTTTTCAAGAAATTGTAAAAGAAAAAACTTTACACATAGTTTAATCTGCCAAAAGTCATCTAAGTTTTGTGTGCACAAAAGCAGATATATGTAAAAGAAACAGTAGCTTCATCATAGGCAAATCTAGCAGACTAATAATTTATAAAACAACAAATACTGCCAATAGATTAGACCAGCCTGTTCTGGGCTTACCACCGTTAGCACCCACAGCAGACAGGTTGCTCCACATGAAGCAGTGTTTTAACTGCTGGCTAGCACAGAGCAAAGTGCCACCAGATACCCATCAGGTCATATATTCCCTCATATTTCTCCCCCTTTGCCCTCTGTTTCTGTTCTTCAGCAGCCTGCCGCTGCAAGACCTGGGGACATGGATATATCTGGCGTAGCGTTTGCCCTCCAGCTCATCATTATCACCGTTTAAACATTCAATATTTTACCAGGGTGGAACTGTAAGTCCATAGCCAGCCACACCAGCTGGAGCACAAAACCTAGTCCCGTGCCACAGCTCCTTTGCTTTATGTTAGCAGGGAGATAGAAACCCAGAGCCACCCTAAGCACCTCCATATATCTTTCCAATTTTCAGCAAGCCAAGAGAGAAGCAGCAGCCCACAGCATGGCAATTCCAATTTTGCTTTCACCGCGCTAATTCTGGTCATTCAAGCAGCATGCACGCAGTGGGAGCCCTCCCAGTAAACCCAGCTTCAAATAAGCACCCTTACACCCAGCAGCAAATAGCAGGTACCTCTAGCAACAACATACTCTGCTTTCTTTCCCCATGCAGCCATCCTACGCAGAGTTTGACATCAGCGGCAACGTTTTGGGTTTGGTCTTCAACCAGGGAATGATTTGGTAAGATATTTCCTTTTTTCTTTCGTTTTTGTTGGGCTTGGTTGTTTTTTTTTTAGGGTTGGTTTTTGTGGTTTTGGTTTTGTTTTTTTTTTTTTTTTTTTTTTTTTTTTTTGCATTATTTCGGTAACCTGCCAGCAGAGTTAGAAAACTTCCAAGCCAGCTAGAATAAAACTTTGGGGTTTGGTTTCTCCAATTGCTCAGCTTCCTGTGCTTACCTATAAAAGTGGAAATTTAAAAATGCCGGCTTACTCGTCCAAGAGGAGTAGCAGTGGCGTGAGATCTGTCACACAAACCCTGCCCCACGCTCGTTTTTATAAGGTCTTTTTTTTTTCCAGTGGCAAAAATGTATTAAGATGGTACATGTGCTGGGGGAAGAGACCAGAAAGGGGTCTGGGGGCACCGCGAGCTTACACGTCAGTGCAAGGGTGGGCACGGAGCCGGCAAGAGCAGGTTGGGCAGGAGGGGCATGTCCCAAAACTGCCCCAAGGGAGGGCAAACAGGAGTTGCTCTGTGCTGCTGTGGCAGCACCAGGTGCACCAGGCAACAGCACAAAGCACCCTCACCTCCTCCGGGAGCAAGTGGGGGTTTTTTTGCCGTGGGTTGACAATTTCTGCCTGTTCCCCTACTAAAACATCTCTGCAGATTTAAGGGAGGTCTCTCCCTGCTAGTTACATTCACCTGACATTTTCCAAGCTATCTCCAAGTGATTTTTGTCACAAACTGAAAATATTTGCTTGCAAACCCTGAGGGGCCCGAGACCTCGCTGCTCCTCGATGCATGGTTGCCGGACCCTAACACGGATGCGGGCGGCTTCTCCGCGGGGACCACGGGGGTAGCGCGAGCCAGCCCGCTCGGACTTCATTCGTCGGCAAACTTGCCACCACATGAACGCTTGTTTTCCTCCTCCTGAAAATAAAAAACCTTCCAGTCCGTCAAAAAATAGCACCTGTCCTTCTCCTTTTCTTTTCAGGATGGGATCCTTTTACGCACCAGGGCTCGTGGGTATAAACGTGCTGCGCTTATTAACCTCCATGTATTTTCAGTGCTGGGCTGTGATGAGCAGCAATGTCCCTCACGAACGGGTCTTCAAAGCGTCCAAGTCTAACAATTTTTACATGGGACTTTTGCTGTTGATCCTGTTCCTCAGCCTCCTGCCTGTGGCTTACACCATCATGTCCCTGCCTCCCTCCTTTGACTGCGGACCCTTCAGGTACGAGCAAGACACCAAAAAGCCATTTTTCTGCTCTGATACACGGGGTTATTTTCGCGAAGTTGGAAGGCCTGGACGCCAGCAGAGATGGTGAGGTGCCTCTATTCTCTCTCTGGTTAAACCCTTCACCGTGTGAGGCATCAGGCCATGCCCAGCTGCGGGGTGCCCGCGGCTCCCGCCTGCTGCTCTCCAGCGGGCTCTGAAGACCCGGCTGCCTTGCCTCCTCTGCGACGCGCTCCCTGCTCTTCCCCAGCGCGCACCGGTGGAAGCGCCGCAGGACGGCAGGGCCGGGACGGCGGGGTGCAGCCCCCAGTAAAAAAAAAGAAAGAAAAAATAAGAAAAAAAAAAAAAGAAAGAAAAAAAAGCAGCAGGAGCACCCCTAAGGCTCTCCGGAACATTGTGGGGGCAAAACAGGTCCAGAGCCTCCTTCTAAGGCCTTCCATAGAATCAAGAACTCCCACGGCACAAGATGTATTTTACGTGTTGAATTTTGTTGGAAAATAGCAGGAAATGGATAGGCCTGAAACTTAAGAGTTGCAGCTTTTTTTTTTTAAATTAGGACAGAATCAGCACTGCACAGAGCATTCAGTGGACCAGATTAACATGCCAATAAAGTCTAATTTGATTGAGTAACGCCATTTCCTGGGCCTGCTGAGTCTGACTCAGCAAGGAGCCAGCTTGGAACAAAATGTTCCTGCAGATGCACTGTTTTAGGTTATCCACTTGCTAATGGAGAATGACAACATGAAGCTAAAAGACCCAGGGGAGAAGGCAAGAGACCAAAATTCCCCTCAGTTCTACAACAAGGACAGGTGTCAATGAGCAATGTCAGAATAACTGACAAGAAACTCGTTGCACGCACACTATCATTTGGAGATGACTAATCTGCAACGTGAAAGAGCTATTTCAGTTCCCAATCAACCCTTCAAAAGCCACTCAGCCTGATTCAGACCCTTGGCACACCTCTCAGCTCGACTGAAAGCTCTGCTCTCCTGGGCTTGAGGCAGCTGATGAAGTTGGGATACCCTTTAGCCAAGGTTGTCTTTATTGACTCTCCCCACCAGGACAGAGTCCAACACCTTCCTGAGTGTTGGACTGCAAGATCCCAGGAGGCAACAAGCCTAAATATGAGGAGTAGCACACATAGAGTTGAATTCACAGACCCAGAGATGCTGGGGAGAGAACAAGGTCAATTACATAATCCAGCCTTTTACAGATTTGTTCTCCTTTCATACAGAATACTCTCATCTGCTTTATCAATCCGGTTTGAAATGACTCTTTCACTGAGTTTCCTATTAAGCAATAATCAGAGCTTGCTATTTTTGTCATTACTCAGCAGCTCTTCCAGTTGGCTCATTATTTCAGAAAGCTGGTATTTGCATATAGAAAGTCATCTGTACCATGAAAAGGCCATACTTAACAAGATATTGATCAGAAATGTACAATTACTGCAATCTGTAGGTTTTTAGAGATTTCAGAGGGGTCAAGAGTCAGAACTCATAAGGGAGCTGCATATGGAAATAAATGTATTAACTCCAGGAACAAGTTGGCCTAGGAAAGGTTATTCTTATAATCAATGGGGGGTGGGAGTAGGGGGTGTGGGGTGTGGAATGGATGGACCAATAGGTAATTTAAAATTAAGGCATTTCAAAATCCTTGGTGGCCAACAGCAAATTGATGCTCACTGAAAGAGAGAAGAAACATGCTACTTAGCATTGTTAGATTAGGAGCTGGTTTGTCCCTCGAGAGAATACCTACACTCCTTAACTGGCTGTTTGTCTTTCCAGTGGAAAGAAAAGGATGTATGAAGTCATTCAAGAGACCATCGAGCTCGATTTCCCACTTTTTGTTGCCAAGATCTTCAGCTATGTGGCAAATCCAGGACTGATCATACCTGCAATTCTGCTCATGGTGTAAGTTTTCCTTGCAATATTACATATTTCATACCTGGCTAGAGGGAGGAGGTTGAAAAAAAATAAAATGCTGGGATGTTAGTGAGGTCTAAATACAGCTTTGGCCGAGATAACAGACTGCATCAGGGCAAACACGTGCTCCCTACCCCCCTCACCTTTGCCCAACCCAATTTCCCAAAATTTAATTACCTGACCCAATTAAGCACAACTTTGTAGATGAAACATGTTGCTGACAGAGGCCTTGTGGCTATCAAAGCTGTCACAGCTTCCATATGAAAAATTTTCAGTAGCTACCAGGAAACAAACGGACAGTCTCAGCCTGGTGCCTTTTGGAAATGCAATTTCTGTCACAGCTGGTGGTATTTACAGCACTGCCAAGCCAGGGCATCCAAAAATTACACGTTCCAAAAATATGAAGAGGTGTGGGTTTTGTTTGGGTTGTTGGTTTTTTTGGTTTTTGGTTTTTTTTTTTTTTTTTTTTTTTTTTTTGGAGGGTGTCCAAATAATACATCTGGAATTTGTTTCAGTGCTGTCTGATCATTTCAGTTTGAAACCACACTTAAATCCCTAGCACCTTCAGCAGCACCAGGACCAGGGCAGTTCTCTCTTTTCTTTTTGAAAAAGATATTTTTGGCATTGTTCTCGAGGCTCCAATAGCTATCAAAATGAGTGGGAGAGCTGTGGCCAAATTTCATAGGCAGCTCTGAACGCTCCAAATTAAACAGTGGGAGACAGGGAGAAGAGGGCTGGGGAGCATATTACATATGCTTGCCTGCTCCGACTCTTCCTTGGGCATTCACACACATTGGAGATGGGCCTCTAGGCTGATCCAGTACAGCCACACTTGGGCACTGTGATCCTTCATTCTGAATAGGTTACACTGAAGATAATGCCATTAAATTAAATCAACTACAAGTTCCCATGTTACAAAGTTTCTGAAAATCCCAGTTAAACTGAAAATGACCTGTCATCCCTCTACCTACCTCAAACTATTCACTCATTTTAACCTGAATAAAGATGACGAGATACCGTAACTCACATAGATACCATAACTTGCACTTCTACACTTAGAAGAATCAGATCAGATACCCGCAGGAGACAAGAAGCCTCACGCTACATCCCTGGTATGGCCAAGCATATTATGGAGTTAGAAGCTCCATTGCTGTGGGCTTGGCAGTAGCGCTAGCAGGTGCTGCCACGAATGCGAGATGAAGACTGCAGAACAAATCCACCCCAAATAGATGATCTTTACAAAAGGGCTGTGGCTCAGGTTTCTGAGGCTTTGATGCAACCCTCCAAAAGAGGTGGGGGGAGAGATGCAGATCTTTGAAAATAATGTTTTGTTCAGTGACAATCTCCTGCCCTTACCTCCACTGACTGCCGGGATAGGGAACAGCACAAATCCAGTTTATCTGCCAAAGATACACCTTTTATCACCCCTTCCCAGTCTGGGCTATTCCCACACCACAGCCTTCCCAACTGTCCGTCTCTCCTCGAGACACCATTTTGTCTCTGCCCCGATCCCCTCTGCAAACTGAGAGATAACCTATGTCCGCATTACCGAAAACATCCTCGCTTCCCACCCAGATACACTGCCCGTGTGGTCTTTGCAGATATCAGATATTTGTGATTTCCAGTCGCTAAGCTCCCGAGAGAGTCACAGCCCTAAAAAAGTGGTTGCCCCCAGGGTGCCTGGACAAGTCAGCCCTACAGCCCCTCGCATGCCCCAAGAGCACCGGGCATCTGCGGGAGCACAGCTCGCCGTGTGCACCCAGACCTTCCCTGGGATAACCCCAGACAAAAATCACTGCTACTGTACAAGGGTGTTTCCTAAGGCTTGGGTCCTTTTCTCCTCTCAGGAGCTTTTCAGTCGAAGGAACAACATTTAGCACATCCCCAGTTCCTGCCTTCTCCCTGAAAGTCTTCAGCTTCTGCCGCTACCTGCACTGGGGTGCAGGCAGGTAGACAGGCTGGAGCTAGTCCTTATGCTGATCCCCGTCCAGCTTGCTAAGAGATTAAAACCACAGAAATGCAAAAGCTTCATTTGGTCCTCATGAGCAGAGAGACAGCAGCTTTCAAAGTAGCAGGCAAGGCAACCTACAATGCAGCCTAAATTAAAAAAAGCCTGAAAAGAGACAGACAAGTAGATCATACATGGACAGTGTTGATTTTGATGGCAGACACTTTTTTTTTGAGTGTTTGCTGCTTCTATGGACTGAATTAAGTCATTTTCTCTAGCCAGGATAATCTTTTTTCCATGTGCAATCCAAAATGCCTGTTCCATTTATTTCTGTTCTTGCCTTCTGGTCCCAAATCATGCTGGGGTCCAGCAGGTGACATGAGTGTCAAACTTACTGTCCTGTTCCTAGCTGCCCAAGGACAAGGGAAAAAGGAAATAAAGAGCAAGAAGAAGCAGAGCACATAACCTAAACCCACTTGGGTCACAGCAGGATTTCAAGCCATGGCTTGCAGGGCTTCCTAGCAGAAGCTGGAAGCACCTTACTGCATCAAGGAGGAGGAGAAAAAGATTAAAAATTACTGTGCAGGCTAGGGAAGGACAGTGACCCACACTCTCTCCCCAGCTCTGGGGAAGGAGTAAATCAGAGAAGAGGGGTGCCAGGGCCGCGCAGCAACCATGCTAAACAGCTCAAGCACAAGGGTACATACCCAGGCTCATTTTAGAGGCGAGTAGCTCTAAAGCAGCCCATGGAAAGTGATAAACTCCATTTGTTAATGCTTACTCGATTTCCCGGGAAAGCTTACAGCTCCTCGTGCTGCTGCTTACCGTCAGACTAGGACCTGGCTTTGCTCTGCCTTTTCTGGGAACCAGCACTAGCAGTGTGAATTAGGAATTCAAAAGCAAATCCAGGCACGCCCGTAGGACCTGTCCAGGACACTGGCACGCACCTTGGAGGATCACCCTGGCTGCTTCAGCTTTGCTGAGGCTTGGCCTGAACAGGCCAGTCCAAATCTGCCTGACTACCTGCAGATTTGGACTGCGGCAAAGGCATCCCCCAGATCCCCTTTCTGTGGCACTGCCCCTTTCCCCTCTCCCTCCCAAGACCCCTTAAGGACAGTTCAAACCTGGACAAATTCAACCTCCCTTGAGCAATAAAGCTGCAATACATCAAGGACGGAGAAAACTCATGCTTAGCCTGCAGACAGGCTGGGCTTGTATCTCACAGTGTTTGGGAGAGGGACCTGGTGAGTTCACAGCTTCCCATCGATGCCCCGTTAAACACAGGAGTCTGCAGCAGAGGAAGCTCTGGTGGTTGAGACGATGCTGGCTGCTAAAGCAGAGCATGAGAAAGGACTGAAAAAGGAACGGAAATGGATTTGCTCAGTTACTCAATGAACTTGAGAAGGCAGCTTAGCAACAGAGTGCATGGCATCCCAGCTGGCTTTGAATAGGCAGATCTAGTTATCTTTATGAAAACAGGGGTGTTCCAGGCACTTATGTCCTGGCTGGGCACCAGAAAAATGGCAGAGCAGCCCCAAAGCCCTGATTACAAAGTAATATTCCTAGGCAATGAGTTTGATAACACAGAAGAAACAAAACTATCACGTCCTTACAGAACAACAAAAATAACAATTTCCAAGAAGTTTTTGCAGGGCAGAGCCCAGACCACCAAGACTGAGGTTTGGGTTAATACTAGGCAAAAGGAAGCAAATGTGTTTCCTCTAGGCAGACACCTGCAAAAAGCCTTCAAGAAAGGCCATCCTAAGTACCCCTTCCTGATCTCCCACCTGGAAACCAACATGCCAGTACACAGTGCCTTGCTGGGCTTAGAGTCAGGTACTCTGCTGACAGAACTCTCAAGCCTGGTTTTAGGATGCTGAACCTAGGCCAGAGCCGCACAAGTTGAACTGCCAGGAAACCTTTTTTCAGTCTGCCCTTTCTTTGCCTTTTACAAGAGAATTTTCTACTTCACTTAAAAAAAAAAACAAAAACAAACAAACAAAAAAAAACCCAAAACCAACTATAGTAGTGAACTGAATGGCTGGTGCTTTTTCTGGGAATGGCTCAGTCACTGAGCAGATGATGTTTATAATTTAGAAGAATAAAAGCACTCTACAAAAGCAGGAGGAGACATTTTTGACAACCAAAATATTACTGGCTGGCGAGTGGCAGCGGTGGCAAGAGAGCCCCAGATGCTTGAACATGTTTTAAAACACGTGCCTCCCTGTGCGCCAAAGGCTGGCTGCCAGCACGCCCGCTCCTATCCCACTCGCCTTTCAGTTCCCTCCAGCTTGGCTTGGTTCTCCCCTAGCCTTGGCGTGCCCTTTTTGCAGAATAGTGGTTCGAAACAAAAGCCAGTGACTCTGCTCCGACCCGGCGTCTGCTTGCCCTTGGCTCCCGTCTCCACTTTCTCCCAACAACCCCTTCCCGGGATGCAAGGAGCAGCTGGTCCTGGCCAAGTGGGAAGGAGGATCATGCCTTGAGCAACGTGCCTTTTAGGGTTCAGGGCCCTGCTCTGCCACCACTTTCCTGGCTTCCTGGTTTTTTCTAAGCTCCCTTGTGTAACCTGGAGCCTGTTTTGTCTCCCAGGCCAGGGTTTTCTTTTGAGCCATGGCAGAAAGCTATGTGTTTTATCAGCTGAGCTGGGTTTCAAGGCTGGTGCCTAGTTTCACCAAGGCTGGTGGAAAGGAAGCAGAGGGAGCCCATGGCCAACCAAGGTGGAGGCAGGAGAGCAGGATGGTCATTTTTCTTCTCTTTGTACAGAACTGGCTCAGCCTATCTTAGCTGACCATGCTATGAGGCTGCCTGAATTTTTTCTAAGCCTTGAGCCTTAGAGGCAGTTTGGAGACAGCTGATGGGAAAACTAAGTATTAGAAGATAGGCAGAAATTAAGCATCACCTCCTTGTGAAACTTTCTCTCTCCCCTGATCCCATCACTACAGCAACGCATTTGTTTTTGTAGCCTCGCCATCTATTACCTAAACGCTGTGGCTGAAGCATACCAGCGTGCCAATGCAGAGCTGAAGAAGAAAATGCAAATGGTAAGTATTCATAGAACCATAGAATAGTTTGGGTTGAAAGGGACCTTTAAAGGTCATCTAGTCCAACCCATTGCAATGAGCAGGGACATCTTCAACTAGGTCTGGTTGCTCAGAGTCCTATCCTACCTGACCTTGAATGTTTCCAGGGATGGGGCATCTACCACCTCTCTGGGAAACCTGTGCCAGTGTTTCACCACCCTCATTGTGAAAAATTCCTTCCTTAGATCTAGTCTAAATCTACCCTCTTTTAGCTTAAAACCATCACCCCTTGTCCTATCACTACAGGCCCTGCTAAAAAGTCTGTCCCCATCTTTCTTATAAGCCTCCTTAAAGGACTGGAAGGATTGCAATAAAGTCTCCCCAACTCTCTCAGCCCTTCTTCATAGGGCAGGTGTTCCATCCCTCTGATCATTTTTGTGGTCCTCCTCCAGATGTGCTCCAGTAGGTCCATTTCTTTCCTGTGCTGAGGGCTCCAGAGCTGGATGCAGTACTCCAGGTGGGGTCTCCCCAGAGCAGAGTAGAGAGGCAGAATCACCTCCCTTGACCTGCTGGCCATGCTTCTTTTGATGCAGCTCAGGATACAGTTGGACATCCATGCTGTGAGCACACATTGCAAGCTCACGTCCAGCTTTTCATCCAGCAGTACTCCCAAGTCCTCCTTCTCGGCAGGGCTGCTCTCAATCCCTTCATCCCCCAGCCTGTATTGATACAGGGGTTGCACTGACCCAGGTGCAGGACCCTGCACTTGGCCTTGTTGAACCTCATGAGGTTCACATGGGCCCGTTCCTTGAGCTTGTTCAGATCCCTCTGGATGGCATCCTGTCTCTCAGGTGTATCAACCGCACCACTCAGCTTGGTGTCATCTGCAAATTTGCTGAGGGTGCATTCGATCCCACTATGTCATTGATGAAGCTATTAAACAGTACCAGTCCCAACATGGACCCCTGAGGGACACCACTCATCACCAATAGCCTTGCTGGCTGTCTCGAACCTCCTCCCTGTCCTCCATGTGCCTTAGCATAGCTTCTAGGAGGATCTGCTCCATGATCTTCCCAGGCACAGAGGTGAGGCTGACGGGTCGGTACTTCCCAGGGTCCTCCTTGTTACCCTTTTTTAAAATTGGGTGCAATGTTTCCCTTTTTCCAGTCTCCAGGGTCTTCACTTGACTGCCGTGACTTTTCCAATATCATGGAGTGTGGCTTGGGAACTACATCAACCAATTCCCTCGGGACTCTAGGATGCATCTTATCAGGTCCCACAGACTTGTGTATGTTCAGGTTCCTCAGGTGGCCTCGAACCTGATCTTCTCTTACAGTGGGAGGGACTTTGCTCCTCCAGTCCCCATCTTGCAGTCCATCCACTTGAGAGGTGTGGGAAGAGACACTGCCAGTGAAGACTGAGGCAAAGAAGTTGTTGAGTACCTCGGCCTTCTCTTCATCCATTGTTACCAGTTTGCCAGTTTTGCTCATCAAGGGGGGTATGCTTTCTTTGGGCTTCCTTTTCTGGCTGACATACATATAGAAGCCCTCCTTGTTATTCTTTGCATCTCTTGCCAAATTCAGCTGTAGCTGTGCTTTGGCCTTCCTGACCCCATCCCTACACAGCGGGCAGTGTCCCTGTACTCTTCCCAGGGTACCTGTCCCTGCTTCCACTGCCTGTGGAAATATTGATTGGCAAATACCTGTAAGCATTGATTTGACAAAGCCATCTTTGAAATACCATGCACTTCAAGTTTGATGTGCAACATACGCTTTTAAATTGCTCTTCACTTCTGAACACATTAGTGACACAAGGTGAAGACACATTTTATCCTTGTTCAGTCCTCTCTGATGGCATTTAATGGCTAATTGCAAAGAGTGGTCACATCCCATAATAGGCTGCTATTTCATACATCAAAACTACAGTGAGTTTTCCCATAAACTGCACTTTCCACTTACAAAGATAAGTTACCTCAAAGTTCAAGTAATGTTTTGGAGCCTGAGATTTCCCAGGGACAATGGTAAGCCCATCAAAACCACAGCCAGATTTTGTGCAAGCTGAAGAGCAAACAGACATAAATAACAACATGGCAATAACATTTTTACCAGTAATTCTCAAAGCACTTTACAAAGGAGGCTGGTGTCTGTCTCTGCCATGCAGATAGCAAAAGCAAGATACAGACAGATGCAATGACTTGAATTCGCAGGGTAGGATTTGGACCTCATGATATCCAGAACTGGGAGAGGTTGCAACATGTAGAGGACCATAATGCAGGGACCCCAAACTAATATGAATTAGGTCTGGCAGCAGAACACCTGCAAAAGCGCAGCTCTACTCAGATGATGAGTCTCAACGAGAAACAGCAAAGGTGTCGTGCTTCCAGGGCCTGTGCAATGCCACATCAAGCAACACGTTGCATAAAGCAGAGATTGGTGCAACATAGAAAGTGAGGATGTGAGCACTGAGAAAGGAGACTCCATAAATTACATCCAAATGCTTAAATTCAGAACTGATCACTCATGCATGTGGCTTAAAATAAGTGTCTTGGTGCATAGGGTATCCTCAAGTATTGCAAGAGTTGAACACATGCTACAGCACACTGGGACTTAGGGGCACATAGTCTGTCTCATGCTGCACAAACTGGTTGCGATAAGGGTTTAAGGAAGCACAAACCCCCACATAGGGGTCACAAAGCAGGGCCCGGTGTTACCCAAAGGAAGAGAAACATCTCCAGAGAAGCACCTGCCTTTGCACAGACCTTACGTACACAGACCCACAGGCACCTGTAGGTTTGCTGAGACAGCCAAAGCCTGGCAAGAGGAGGGGTACACAGCAGGGCAGGAAGAAAGGGAAGGCATCAGCACAGCCCTGCTGCTTACAGAGTGAGGGATGGGAGCCGCTTAGTCATAACAGAAGTGGTCAGCAGGTGGAGCTCACCAGAGACCCCCACCCTGCGTGATGACCTGCTGAGCTCAGAGACATCTGCTGTGGCTGCCCTCAAAGTCTGCCAGGTCTGCCAAATGGACGGAGGCTGTTCTATGGGTTGGGACTTCTCAGCTGTAGCAAGGTCACGTGTTGCCTTGCATTCCATGGCTCCAGCACACAACTCCCTCCATTGGTAGATCACCCTTTTTGGAGAAGGGACGGAGCTGGAGTGGAGTCCATCCAAGTTTTCACAGAATCACAGAATCATTAA
>NW_010555632.1:0-12513 GCF_000687285.1 Phaethon lepturus
TCCGTAGCCCTTCGCCTCGGTGGCTTCGAGGCGAATACGCTGCAGTCCAGCCAGCTGCAGAGGTGTCCCCATTCCTCCTGGTCACCTGCAGTCCCTGACAGACCCAGAGGAACCAGCAATTTGTAGGCCTCTGTCTTCAGGCTGGCGCTAACCCCCAGAAAGCATTTGGTCCCCGGGGGGTCCCAGCCTTCCCCCGGCCTGCACGGCCGGCCACTCTGCTCGTAGTGCGCTCGGGACGGACGGGCTCCGGCCGAAGTGAGCTCCTCAGAGCACATCTCAGACGGTGCCCAGGCAACACCAGAGGAAAGAGAAATGACAGAGAAGATGAAACGGTTTGTCTAATGCACAGAACTATCATGTCCTAATGTCAAGTCGAAACCCCTATGTTTTAATACATGTACTCTCTTAGAACATAGCATTTTTGTAGCTATGCTTGCCCTCTTTCTTTCTTTTTCCATTTGTTCCTATATCAGGTGACATCTTATGTTTAATTTTCTACATTGTCCACACATCTGAGCACCCAGGTCTCACATTACTACAAGGTGAAACAAGCTATTGCTGGCAAGTGGTGATTCTTACTGAGCTGTGAAGGGTACGGACCATATTGACTTAGTTCTCTGCAAGCTTTCAGTGTGATTTCAGTAAGCTGACACCTATCTCCAAAGGTTCATATTTCCTTTTTTTTTTTCTTTTTCTGACCCAATTTGAGGCAAGTCAGGACATCTCAATTTTTAAGAGCCAGGAACCTGTGACATCCAGTCCCTGAGGGGGAAACACTATGTAAATAATTCCATGTAGTCTCCTATGTCAGCTAAAACAGAGAATAAATATAGTAAGAAAAATGTGACTAATATCTTTCTCTGAATCCCTAGTGTGCATCTTCTTTAGCCATCTGTTCTCTCTCCTCCAGGCCCTGATCCCACAGGTACTAAACAGAACCTATCTGCAGACCTGAAGTTAAGGGTATCCTATACCTCCTAGTATAGGGGGATCTTATACATCCTAGTTTTCCAACTCTTAAACTGTACTTTCTGTAGAAAAGGTGCCTTATTGACTAGAAAGTGCACCTTTACCAGCTTACCACTTTCAGTGCTTTTGGTTCTTTCAGTATTCCCAACAGTTATAGAAATACTGTTATCCTTCTTTGGGCACAGAGGAGGAACTGAAAAAGAGAGTTAAATGACTTGCTCTGGGCCATACAGGGACTCTGCAACAAACTAGGATGTGATACTGTTGAATAACACTGTAGAGGAATATACTTTCCTCTGAAGCTTAACCCCTGGTTTAAACTGACATATTGTACAAACAGGCACCATATTACAATACCGATGCTTGTTAAATGACAGATTGAAAGTCAGTCTCAAAGGACCAGAGCAGGACATTCTCCTTGAGCCTTTCCTGTTAATAAATTCTGAATCACATATATCTCATCAATAACCTGTTGTGAAGAAGAACAAAACTTTTCCTTGTTAGATCGGGCAGTGCCAGTACAAAAATAGTATATTGCAGTTCTATTTTATTCTGCAGATAAACAAGACTACTTTAATTACCGTGATCTGACATGCCATCTCCAGAACAGAAGGTACAGTACTGAAAGGTATAACAGATTTGCAATACAGGGATGGTTTATTTCAGACATTAAATGAAATGGCATTAACATAGAGTATGAAAAATACTGCCCTATTCTTAATCGAATCTTTCTTGAAGGAACAATTGTAAAAATGGATTTCAGATTTTACTGCTTAAGTCAAAATACTAAATGTTGTACTAAATTATATTTTGGAAAATATGAAGCTTGTGCCACAAACAAGAAATAACTTTTATTATTCAGGTATGTTTTAATTACTTAGATTTCATAATGCAAAGTTAATCCTTGCTAGACCTTAAGTAAGTAGGAGGTTAGCAGAGTCAAGGAGCCCTAAAAGTCAAATCTTTTAACGAAGACCACTTTTCATTTTCTGATTAGGGCAAAATACTCATTGCGATCAATATGACAAGCAAATGGGAGGACTGAGTGGCAAAGAAATACATGGAAAAATATTTGAGGGGTGCGGACATTTAAAGAAAAGACATTAGAGAGATGGCACCAGAAGCCAAGAAGGGTATAAAAGAAAGGTTATATTCAGGCAAGAAGAAATCAGAGCAGTAGAAAAATTATCATTTTTGATACCTCAGTCAGGCAGCACAGAGACAGCTGCTGTGCCTAACAGAACAAACAGTTGTTGCACCTGCAGAAAGGAAAGAAGTAATTGCAACATAGCATCTTCCTGATGAAAAGAAGTAGATGTAGATGTCCTTGAGAATATAAATTGAGAACCCTGTTAAGGCCACAGCCCAGCAATGGTGGGAACAAAACAGATCCAATGACACGAAATACCTTTTCTGAGTTACTGCTCTATACCTAACACACATCGTATTTTCTCCCGTATGCTTCAGCAGGCATATTTGCTTGAAAAGTTTTGTGTAAGCTGCAACAGAGCTGCGGGAGCTGGAGAGAGCATCCCCCCACGCCACGGTGCTCAGTGCCGGGGAAGGAGGCACCCTGGCCGCAGCCCGGGCCGCCCACCCCAAGGGCTTCTTGGACCACATGGTGAGGACCAAAAATTTGGGATGGGTCCTGCCATGATGTCAAAAGGCAGCCACTGATCATTGAGAAGAGTACTTGTATTCAAACTGCAGGCATCTTTTTTCCTAAGTTTATGTGTGTAGTGCATTTAGTGATTAAATAAAGCAAGGAAGGAATTATGCCACATGAATGGCCATCTGACAGCTTTCCAGGTATGATGTAAACAGTTCTGAGTGGTTATCAGGGAAATACTTGAACAGACTAACTTTCTCAGCATACACAGGACTTTGCTACCCACAGTGAGCTTGCAGAGCACATACTTAAGATAGATACACAATCATGAACACAAGGTGAAACATCAAAAATAGGACTTCAAGGAAAGAATACAACATTTCCCAGGACAGGCGTCTGGATGTTGTTGAGAATGAAACTTTGAATTAAACTGCAGAAGAAAAATCAAATAAAGCCTAGGTTTTAAAGACAGAGAAATATACCATATATCACAATATATTTTTATAGGACAGGCTTCAACAGCTCCCAAGAACCAGGTCACAACTGTAAGTTTGGTTGACTGAAGGTATCATTACTATCATCACAGATCGCTTTTGCATTAGTGATTTGCTAATACCACCAAACAGATTTTAATACATTATAATACTGGAGTTAACTAGTGTTTTCTGATAGGAGCAAGTCACCTTCTCTTATCAGGCATCAAATCATTTTAGTATTTTGCTGGTATGTCCTCTGGTACAAACTGCCAAAGAAAATATTTTTCCTGAGCGCAGAGTGGAAAGAAAATGTGACTGAATAAGATGCAGATAAAAATGGATATAGAAATTAGCCCTGAAGTACTGTAGATTTCCCAAGGCCTTGCTAAAAACTCAGTGACAGTTATATTTGGCTTTAAGTGCTCAAGCCTGAATTTTTTCATCAGAAAATGGTAGATTCTATTTCGGGAATTTATACAATGGGAATGATATCTAAAGGAAGACCACATTTTATTTATTTGTGATGCACACTACGTTCATCAGTGGAAGAATAGGTATGCTAGACAGAGAGTGAAAGATATCTTTGCAGTATCATGTGAATTTGGAACTCAGATATTCAAAAGGATATGGACAAAATTTCTCATATTAGCAACTGGGCTATGACCATAAGGGTGTGTCTATATAAAGGGACTGAAGGATTTGTGGAGTTTTGTAGGTTATGAATTTGGCTTGCATATATATATATGGAGACTAATGGTACACACTCCAGCACAAAATTGGTGCACCTGAAGTGGTGTCCTTTTGAAACAAAGATTTCTGCCATGCAGCAGGCAGCTAGACAGCACCATTTTAATGTGGATGCAAGGTCTTCCACTACATAGCACTCTACATTTTTATGGCACATGCAATTTTAGATTGTTGGTAATCTGTTTATTATTTCATATCCGTGATGCTTGTTGATAGAGATGCTGTTACAGTTCTGCTCTTTATCTATCTATCAGTTATGAAATTATAGTTACAGGTGGACCGCTCCACTATTATCTCTCTATTTTTAGATACTTGGTGCTATGTCCTACTAAATCCTACTAATGGTGGACAACACTTAGCAAAAAGGACAGGGAAGTGTTCATTCAGTGGTGGTAGTCGACAGAAACTATAGGTAAATTCCTTGTGTAAGAAAAAAGCTGAATTTGAAGATCTAGAAAATGACCTAATCTAGATAATGTCTACAGCCTACCCATTTGTCGATGCGGATGGCAACACGTGCTTCATACCGATTCTTGTATTATAAAGACAGAAGAGGAGGGCCCTCCTCTTGGCGCATTTTCTTGACTGAAATTCTCTTCTACCACAATGATGTATTTAAGGACAGGTCCCTCCTACATAACAAAACCTTCTGAAGGCTAGTACTGCAGTGGTTCAATCCAGCTACCCACACTCTCTTGTTCCAGTTTCTAAAAGGGAATTGCAGCTCGTTTATCCCAAGTGCTCTGACAGGCTCCCTTCTGAGTCATAGTCACAGTAGCAAGACTGAAAGAGGGATGAGCAGCACGGCTGGAGCCACGGCTTCCAGAGAAGGTTGTCCCATGACAGCTGGTCAGGGACAGCATGCAGGGATCTGGTGTGATTGTCTACTGCTAGGTGTATGACCCGGAGGATTTCGTAGAAACGGCTCTCTGTTTCTGCAGTCAGTGGGACTTTCTCTTCAGGGTCTCTGGAAAGTTCGAAGAGCAGCGGGGGATTATGCTGTGTGATGAATCCTCCATGACAGAAACAAACGTGAGAATCATAGCAACCATTGGAGTCTTCAGGACTGAAGTTTGGAGTGAAGAAGAAGACTTTCCAGACAGATTCACCTGCAATTTACAGACACAAAACAGCTGGTTATAAAATGACAAAATAAAAGTCCCCTAGTCTTATGAAACTCCAATTTATACCATGGGAAATCAGTCTTTTTGTACAACCTTGCTCTGTACAGGAACTGCAATATGCTGAAAGAATAAAACAAAATTGAGCAAAACAAAAACACAGTGATTTTCATGCTACACATATTTATGAAATAATTATGATCATTGCATTCCCTTGGAAGAATTCTGATTAACTAAACCATAAAAGACTTAAAAGAACTTTGCATTTTTACATAAACAGTGCTAAGAAGATTTGCATAAATATTTACTAAGCCATTGCATTGTCTTCTTCCAGACTTACTAAAATGTACCTTTGCCCCATGACCATATCCAGACACTGTTGGGCCATATATGACTTCCCATTTTGCTAATAAAAATAATTTCATTTTTACCTTTTTCTCTCTTCCTCTTTGCTGTATTAACCCATTGACCTCTGTCATATGCTTTCATTGCAAACACCAGGAGAAGGAGTTTCTCATTTTATTACACGTGATCACATGAAAGGGTATTATGGATGCTAAATTCCTGTCTTAGGCCTCTAGATGTTTTTTCAAAAAATAAAAAACTGTTACAGTAGTGCAATTTTTAGGTGACGTTCTGGTTTGTAAAATGGGAACCAAAGGTCTTCATTTATAGATTGGTCATTGTCTCTCAGCTTAACTTGCTATATACAGAAACAGAACTGTCTGCACTATCTTCAGTCAGTATTTTCACTGTTTAAAAATACTAATTATTTCCTGGATTAAGAATAAACAGATATCAGTTGGTTCCTTTAAGAAGCACTCTTGAACAGAAGGTACACTGGAGAATCTGAAAATACTTAACAATAAAGTAATAAATAAAAAATGGCTACTATTTTCCTCCAGTATCGCAGAACAGACAATTGAAGGCAGGAACAGACAGGCACTTCCAGGGAAGCACACGGTCCTCCCACAAACAGGGAAGCATACAGTTCTCCAGAAACGGACCAGAGGATAATTAATTAGAGTCAAATTCTGTACTTCATTCTTAATAAAAGTAGATAATAAACAGCTGAGGTCTATCATGTCAGGCTACCTACCCACTTGAGTGTATACAGACATCAGAAACATATATTCACCAGTCATTTACATTCCTCAGCACCCTATTGTGAAAAACATTTTTTGTATCACCTAATTTTTTTAAATAGGGGAGGAAAACCTCTTTTTGGTATTTTGCTAAATTCACAGAAAGCTTGTTAATCTAGTAACAGATTGTCACAGATTTATGTATGCTACAGTGGTTAATATTAATTAATCAATTAATCAATTAAATAGAATGGAAAGCACTAGAAAATGTGGGAAGAGCAGAACGAACTGGTACAAGCCATGCTGTAACTACATCACACTCAATTTTTAGAGATAAAAACAGGCTTAAAGAAAGAAATATTTCAGTGAACTAAAGAGTCACAGGCTGCAGTTCTAGTCTAGAGGATGAATTTAAAGGACAGTAGGTGACCTTAAGATTCTTTGCAGCTTCTTCTACCCCACAGCATTTTTCACATTATAAGAGATTTTACCTTTAGGAACCAATTCAATGACAGAGCCTGGAGACTTCCAGTTCACTTAGTCTGCACTTAAATCAGGGTCGGAGGGGTGCTGGTTATTATACACATAAGACTGGGAGAAACCTCTGAATGTTGCTTGGAAGTCAGCAAAGAGGAAGGAGCTTTAAAGGCTGAGAGTAACTCGCTGACACAGACAATAGGACATGGCAGGATTTAAAAGGCTCTGGCTGTGACAGCAGCAATGGAACAGTCTTTCTGGGGAAAAGGGAAGGGAAGGCAAGGCAAGGCAAGGCAAGGCAAGGCAAGGCAAGGCAGCATTCCTTCGTCTATCTTTCCAAAAATATTTTGAAATGTTAGTTTTACTCTTGAATTCTTTGCTATTTTCTCAGAATTAAAATAAACAAACAAAACCTAACACCCCCCCTCAAATTTCTTTGAACTTATGCATGGAATATTTTCAAGAGCAGAAATAAGCCTCTCATTTACTGAGATTTAGAATTTACATTCTGTGAAGCTATGTAATTCTATGCTAAGCATTCCTTTAGGCTCTTTAAAAGTTTTTACTTGGTAAGATGGACAATGGAGAACAGAAACAGACAAAGGACTTTATTAACCAGTGCACCATGTGCCTTTGTAAGCCATGCAACATTTGCCCCACCTCAGAATTTGATTCAGGGGACCATAACACCTTGATAGAAGAAGAGCAGAAAAAATTTGTATAGCTATTAAATTGTCAACTAAAAGAAATTCCAGTAAGGCCATGCACATGAGAACTTGGTGGTCAGGCTGTCTAACCACACATCTATCTTTGGTGATACACTTGTGCTGAATGACATTGAAGATAAATTTTCAGCCAATTTTTTTTGGTGTTGGGCACCGTAGCACCAGGCCAGTTCAAGGGCTTACAGATAGCAATATAAGGTTGGGTTCTGTATTAATGTAAGTCGGTAGAAACAGCTCATACAGTTAAGTCATGGGGAAAAGAAAGAAATAAGGAAGTGGTACCATGTTTTTTTTCCCCCCACAGGGTAAAGAATTGTTCTGGTTTGCCTATATACAGAGCACAGGGCATGTTGCAAAATCATGCGTGGGGTTGGGAACAGGGTGTGTGTGACATCACATCATGTCTGAATCACATTGCCAGTGTTTTGAAGAGCTGATGCTAGTTTATCAGCTATGTTGCTACAAAATGTCATGGTTATACCATGCAAAACACGGAGCTCCGGGAGAGCAGTGCAACGTTCATCTGTTGCGCTGCAGTGATGTTTCAGCGAGGATCGGGAACTTCATGCGATACTGGAGGAACAGCAGCCTGCGCAATATACTAGGAGACATAAAGAGCTGTCAGACTTCTAATCTGTAAAGCTGATGAACTGTATAAGGCTCAATATTAAAAAGAGAGAACTCTCTCCCAGTCTTTCTCAGCTGATATAAAATCTCATTTTGTCAGAGGGTTAACTACAAGGATCAATTTAATCTCTCAGTAATTAATGAGACCTTTTTTCCGGAAAGCGTCTAGATAGTAAACTCTCTTTTTATATAAAGATAACTATATGCCTCTTGCTCCATGAAGTTAGTAGTAAAATTGTGAGGGCTCCCTCACAGTAAAGTATTATCGGGTCCCTTTTAAAACAGCAGGCAAGTCCTAGGACTGCAGCACCCTTCAAGGTCTTTTCCTAATCCTTCACAGCCTACTTTATTTAGCGCCCATTTTCCTTGCAATTCTCCAGCTCTCTGAATTGTCCAACAATTTCACCTCTTTCAGCTCTCAGAATACCCCTTTCCTTTACACATTAAGAAAAACAAAAACTACAGATGTACATATAAATAGTCTCAAACTAAAATAGGTTGCAATTAGTTCAAGCAAATCTGCTGTTAACATAAGTGTTCAGAGTTCAATCTCCCTAACTGACTTCTCTTCTGTGTTATTATCCTTCACCCATCTATTTATCCTCTTATACACAAAACCATAGGTCCAACAGACAGGTAGCAGTTGCAAGATTAAATAAAAGTCTCTCAGTAAGATATATTAATATATCCAAAGTGAAGTGACACACTGGATATGGATGTCATTTCTGTTATAATAGCACTGTTCTTAATCACTGATGGCTAAATGGTGTTTTCTGATAAGCAGTTCTTGAAGTGAATAGAAGATATTGCGGTGTTATTGCCTGGACCTCATTTTTACTGCATTTAATCTATGACAGTAGCTTTATAGGTTTGCTGCTACTATCATCTCCTTTGTTCATATTATTTTGCTGCTTCTTCCTGTAGAAGAACAAGTTAAACAAGTCAGTTCTTCACTGTAAATTGTGAAGTTGGTCTCTCCTTGACTTCAGATGCCTTTGGGCATAATCCTTTGAGTGTAGCGTACCAATATAAATTGCCCACAGGCTTTTCCTGTTTCTTCAGTGTGCTCTGCAGCCATTGTCAGCTCCCACGCTTTAACTCACACCCGTTCTTCAACTTTTCTACAGAGTAGCAGAAGAAAGCTGCAACTCACTTGAAAAACACGTTCTTTAGATAACTGTTGTTATTGTTAGATTGAATCCTTTCTTCCTGCTTCCTATGTCTTTAGAGTAATTTAGAATTGTTAGGTTGTCTGCTAATCTTATATGAAGTAGACATCACATATGTGTATGCATTCAGCTCTTCAGTAATTTCACAACTTAGAAAAGGTTTCAGCTGCTAAATTCTTGTAGAACTATATAGCACATAGAGAGTACTCTTTAGTTACTACAAAGAAAATATACATATTATTTTTATGAGTATGTGCATTCCTAGAACAGCTAATAAAAATCTGATATTTGAGGTTAAAAATTTATAACTTTATTGTTTATTCAGTGAAAATTTCTATTTCTTAGATACTTGTTTTAAATATCTGGCTATGTTACAATGTTACATTGTTACACCACTCAAAAGACAGCACATTCCAATGTAGGTGTAGAATAACTGAGTGATACTCAAAAACATAATACTAGTTTACGAGAATCAGATTTTGCTAGAACAGATTTGCATAAAGAACTGTGCAAAACATAAAGTATTTGAGCCAAAACCATGAAAAAACCCAGTAGTGTCAGTGATGTTAAAATCTTAAGGATAGAAACTGCAGTGTTAAGTATCTTCTAAAACAGAAAGGATTGCAGGTATGTCGATACCTCATAATCATACTGAATCACTGCTGGAGGAAAAATATAAGACATAGTGAAACCATGCTCAGGCTGCTGAAGTCAAGACAGAAATCTCATGACTGTGCTCATTATCTAGAGTAAGTGCTGTGGTACAAGAAGCTTCCACTGAAGTCTCTTCAAAAGTCAAGATTATGTGCTGAACAGTAGCAGCTGGCAATTATTTTCCTGAATTCTTTCTCATCATCTTCAAAAAGAATTGATTGATCGTCTACAGTGGTTATTTTTCTTGTTGAAGGAACTCCCAAATGGGAAGAATCTGTGGGTAGAGAAACCATGCTGCTAAAATAGGAAGTGCTATAATGCAACGTTATGCCTATTTGGAAGCCTTAGTTAACAGCAACATGGGAGAATACATGTTGCCCTGGAAAAAAAATCCATCCATAGTAATTTGATGCACATAATCCAGACACTTGCTAAAGATTTCTTTGAAAAATCTATTTACTTGCTGAATGGTCCATGTAATTTTGAGTTCATCCAAGCAGCAGCTGATGGTATGCTGAAGACAGAAGATAATGTTGGCACAAAAAAAAACCCCGGTCATTTCTAACCTTTATTCAAAAGTCCGTGAAAACAGAAAAGACTTATTTTATTGCTTGTGAGAGAAATAGTATTGATCTGCATGTACTAGCTTTCCACTGGAGTCAGTAAGAGATACGGTTAAGAACCGAGAGACCAACTCACTTAAGAACATAACAAAGCATAGCCACTTTGCCAAAGATGACAAAAAACAAAGAGAAACCTATTCAGAGTAGTGTTTTGTCTTTTGTTCTTTCTGTTCCTTCAAAAAGGTTTATTAACAGGAAATAAATTGAGGAAAATCATTACTCTCCTACATAAAGTGGATGCAATAATTCTGAGTGAAATGAACAGATCTGCAAGATTCAGACAGCAATTTTCCTGATACTGAGCAGACATATGAGACAAAGATGTGAAGGAAGTCCTAAGCAACTTCTGCAAGTATTTTCAGACAAGTTTGAAACAACAAAAACCAAAACCATCCCCAGGAATTTGTTTATAAATTATTTCTCCAGACATTTTCCAAAATTTGGATGTCAAAAAAACCTTTGAAACACAGATTGCTAATGAATTATTCCAAATCATTAATCTGAATATTGATAGTGTGTTTAACCTTTAAATATCAAAAAGAATATAAAAAACCAAAGAAATAATTTTGCAAAGTTACTTTAAAAGTGAAAAGTAAAAATTTTGTAAATGCAGTACCCTGGAATTTTGTTCACTGCCAAAGAATACTGAATATTCATTTGTGCTATTGTAAAAAGTGGAGGACAAAGGTGAACTATGCTTCCTTAGAGCTGTCTGTCTCAGATAGTTGAATTACTTTTTTTTTTTTTACTTCTAAAACACTACTAGGATACTTATGAAATATTCTGAAGAAATATTTTATTTTTATTTTGAAAATTGAATCACTTAAGTATAAATGACAACATAGCAAGGGGGTTCCTTTTGTCAGAGTAAGAAAACTGAGTTAAAGAAAGCAACTATTTCTAAGTGATATAGTACAAAAAACTCAGTATCAGTCAGCCCCAAATATTAAAAAAAAAAAATTCTGAATTACTGAATTTTGTTTTTATTATAAAGGCTATAGTATGTGTAAGTCACTAGCAAAACTCTCACAATCACTAGCCCTTGTTCTTGTGGGGGACTTCAACTTACTGGATGTCTGCTGAAATACAACACAGCAGAGAGGAAACAGTCAAGGATGTTCCTGGAGTGTGTGGAGGATAACTTCCTGACACAGCTGGTAAGGGAGCGTACCAGGGGAGGTGCCTCACTTGACCTGTTTTTTATGAACAGAGAAGGACTGGTGGGAGATGTGATGGCTGCAAGTCATCTTGGGCTTAACAACCACAAAATGATAGAATTCTCGATTCTTGGTGAAGTAAGGAGAGGGGTCAGCAAAACCACTACCATGGACTTCTGGAGGTCAGGCTTTGGCCTGTTCAGGACACAGAGAGAGAGAGAGTTGTTGAGAGAGTCCCTTGAGAGACAGTTCTGAAGGACAAAAGGGTCCAGGAAGGCTAGACAGCCTTCAAGAAGGGAATCTTAAAGACGCAGGAGCAGGCGGTCCCCACGTACCGTAAGACGAGCTGGTGGGGAAGACGATTGGCCAGGCCAAATACAGAGATTTTGCTGGGACTCAGGGGAAAAAGGAGAGTTTATGCCCTTTGGAAGAAGGGGCAGGCAACTCAAGAATAGCACAGGGATCTCGTTAGGTTATGCGGAGATGAGGTTAGAAAGGCAAAAGCCCAGCTAGAACTCAATCTGGACACGGTCATAAGGCACAACAAAAAATGTTTTTACAAATATAGTAACAATAAAAAGAGAGCCAAGAAGAATCTCCATCCCTTATTGGATGTGGGAGGGAACACTGTCACCGAGGATGAGGACAAGGCTGAGGTACTTATTGCCTGCTTTGCCTCAGTCTTTCATAGCCAGACTGGGTATCCGCAGGGTATTCAGCCCCCTGAGATGCAAGATGGGGATGGAGAGAACAATGAACTCCCCATAATCCAGGACGAAGCAGTTAAGGACCTGCTATGCCACCTGGACACCCACAAGTCTATGGGGCCTGATGACATCCACCCAAGAGTACTAAGAGAGCTGGTGGAAGAGCTTGCCAAGCCACTCTCTGTCATTTAACAGCAGTCCGGGTTCACAGGGGAGGTCCCAGACAACTGGATGCTTGACAGTGTGATACCCATCTACAGGAAAGGCCGGAAGGAGGATCCTGGGAACTACAGGCCTGTCAGCCTGTCCTCTGTACTAGGAAAGATTATGGAGAGTTTCATCTGGAGGATGCTCACAGGGCATGTGA
>NW_010555633.1:0-443 GCF_000687285.1 Phaethon lepturus
TCAGGGAAGAGATGCAACATACATATGGGCTCGGGATAGAGGGGTGGACTTGACCATGGACTCCATTGCACAGCTTATCCTTGAATGTGAAACATGTGCTGCTATCAAACAAGCCAAGCAGTTAAAGCCCCTCTGGTATGAAGGACAATGGTTGAAATATAAATATGGGGAGGCCGAGCAGATTCACACTTCCACAAACTCGCCAAGCCAAGCGCAATGTGCTTACCATGGTGGAAGCAACCACCGGATGGCTGGAAACATATCCTGTGCCCCATGCCACCACCTGGAACACTATCCTGGGCCTTGAAAAGCAAGTCTTATGGCGACATGGCACCCTCGAAAGAATTGAGTCGGACAATTGAGTGGGACTCATTTCCGAAACAACCTCATAGACACCTGGGCCAAGGTGAGTTTGAGTGGGTATATCACATCCCCTATCATGC
>NW_010555634.1:0-3407 GCF_000687285.1 Phaethon lepturus
CGCGCGGCATCGGTGTGCCCGCCGGCGCGGGGCTTCGGGGGTGGTGGGGGCTGCCTTATGTGCCATATGCTCTTCCGCGGCCCGCGCCTCCCGTGCAACGTGTCCCATCCTGGAGCGTGGCAGAAGGCGGGCTGAGCAGGGGAGAAAGAAGAAGGAGCCAAATTCTGGAGCCGGACCCTGGCTGGAAACAGATTTCCAGTGCTCCTTAAAGAGCGTGATACAGCCAGGAACACAGGCACCGCCTGGTTTGCACAGCAGGTGAGAAAGGACAGGATGTCATCTCTGGATAGTAAGTTCTGTGGTGCAGAGATGCCTGAAATGATAACGAATAAACAATGCTTTGCCTGAGTTCACAATCTTTTACCCTGAGTCACTTCTTGCTACTGTAAATGCCACCCGCATCGCTTCTGGAGCTAGCCAAACGGCAAGGGGAAATCCTGTCCACAGGTAAAGATGAAATGATGACTACATGCAGTGGACCAGCAGCTTTAAGTGCCTCAGGGTTTGTTTTTTTTTTTTTTGTAAAGTGTATGGCACAGGTATGATTTAATTCCATCACACACACACAGAAAAAAAAAAAGAAAAAGGAAAAAAAAAGGCTATGCCCTCTGTTGGTACAGAAAAGTAGTATTTTGGTTTCTCAAGCAGTTTGGACATGCATGTTTTTGAAGATCAAACACATGTAGAAACTGATCAGACTGATCTGGCCTGGAGAGATCTGATGGCAGCGTGAGAGGCATCTTGGCCTACTGGACCGAAAGGCAACAATTCCTGAGGACTAATCCTGGCTGACAAGGAGCCACTGGGTGGCCCTGAGCAAGTTCCTTAAAAAGACATGTCAGGTCAACTTACGTCTAAAGTTAAAGTTTCACAAATACACAGATTTGCAAACATCTACATCAGTAGAAATGGATGTCACCTTTTTAAAATTTTTAATTCCAATGGGGAAGTATGAAGGAAAGGAAGCAATATTTCCAATTAGAGGTCTTGGAGGTCTTGTTTTCTGCACTGTTTGGAGCCTCAGTGCTCTGCTGGAGACAGAATGTTAAAGCAAAACTGGTCAAAAATTGCTTCTACAAAGAAGAAAAATGCACTGGCTGTAAGACAGCACAACCTTGATTCAGAGATCTCCTGAGCGGTGGGTGCTTGTAAGTGTTAAAAACTCATTAACATTCAAGGAACACTAAGTATTAATTAAGTATATGCTAAGTAACAACAACAGTTCAAGAACCAGACTCTGCCCTCCGGTGAGTGCTTTTCATCACCCTTGCCAGCTTGAATTAGAAGTAAACTTCAAGACCCATGCAGCTACGCTTGCCGTTAAATCCAAGGGCAAGCTCAGGCAGTGTTTTAGAGCTGATAGAAGTGTGTAAAATGATTTATGCCCCGTGTGATACTAACTTGTTAATATTTATCAAGTCGCTACAGCTACCTATGATTCTGGTTTTCCCCAAACCACTTCGTCATAATGACCACTACTGTTAGACCAGCCAGCAATGAATTATGAATGACTCTCATTTAGAGAGAGTTTGGATCTGTGAAACATCTTTGTTTGCGCGGTGATAATTACTGCAACGTTACTGTTAAGTGGTGAGACTGCCTCAGATAACACTGCTTTGTTTCAGTAGGTTTTGGGACGCTCTGGAGGGAAGCCTTCCTCCCTTACCTGGAAGGGCAACTTCTTGTTACTGTTTTATACAACTCTGTGTAGCTCATGATCTTTCTAGAGGGACTTAGGAATTTGGGGAAAGAATTTGCCTTGGGAAGGAGGCCATGTCTACCACCTTGTCCAAGCCAGGACGAGCTGTGGGTGGCCTGATATCCATAGCTAATATGACAAGAGAAAACTAGCTGCCAGACAAGGAAGCATTAAAGGAATTAATACCTCTCTGTGGCTTTTAGGTACAGTGGGAAACACAAAACCAGAGCTAAAGTCCCATCATTGGATAGAAAGTGTGTCAGCAGTGGTCAGTGGCTGCCCCAAAGCCCTGTGGTGAGGTAGGTTTGTACATATCATCCATGAAATATCTAAAAATGAGTTGCAAGGTAGCACAACAATGCAGATGCCACAAAGCTATACAGGAAAATTAAGACTAGAGAGACTGTATGGTATCCAGCAGGTTGTAATAAAGCTGGGTGAACTGAGAGCACACCACCACATAGAATTCAAGGTAACACAAATTGTGACAAAGCACTTGACCTACTTGTGTACACTGTTGACTTTTAAATGAATGGAGGTGATTCTGGAAGATGATCCAGACATCACAAAAAATGAATGATAAACAGAAACCCCACTGTTCTCTGCACTGCAGTAACCCACTATATCAAGAAAATTCTTGAGAAAAAATACTTCAGAAGTGGGTACATGAGTACCAAAGGCTCGAAAACAGTTTTGTAGGACAAGAGCAAAGATGGTATATTTAAAAAGAGCAAAGGTAACAAAGTAATATGTGATGACTAATGGCTTACAGAAATTAAATCAGGTAAACCTTCTTTTCTTAGACAAAAGAACCTGACAGTGAAACTGAAAATAATGCAGCAAATTAATCTCTCAAGTGGGAACCCATTGGTGCAAAAAAATTATTGGGGTAAAGAACTGGTTGGGATTTTTTTAACATGTACATGATTATATGGATAATGAGATCCTTTTGCAATTGTATTAGCATCTCTAATGATGCAAGCATGTGTGTGTGTGTGTATATATATATACACAAGCATGTATACCTTAGGACATAACCTAAGCAGTAAAATGTCAAATGTTAGGAGAGAATTTGCTGATGAACAAGTTGTTCCTAGGTTATCCATGAATCTGTTTCTTGCATTTCCCTTTGGAGTATAAACTGTTGGCTACTTTCTTGTTATCTGGATGATGAGGATTGCTATATTGGGTCAGAGCATGTCCTGCTGGTTTAAAAAAGCAAGCAGATTCAGATTGAAATGTACTATAAAGCAACTAAATACGCTAAAGGCAGCTCTATTCAGCCAATTATCATCTCCCACTAAAAAGCTGTTGTTAAATATCAGTGGATTTCAATCCATTTGTATTGGGTTAAAGTGGCGAGGTTTTGGTAGCGGGGAGGGGGGGGGACACCACACCTATAGGGGCGAGTCCTGTGAGAAGGTGCTAGAAGCTTCCTCTATGTCCAAGAGAGCCAATGCCAGCTGGCTCCAAGATGGACCTGCCGCTGGCCAAGGCCGAGCCCATCAACAATGATGGCAGCACCTCTGCGACAGGCAACTTCAGCCAGAGAGAGGAGTATGTGAGAGAAACAGCCCTGCAGCCCCCCAGGTCAGAGCAGCAGGAGGGGCAGGAGGGGCTCCAAGCACCGGGGCAGAGGTTCCCCGGCAGCCCCTGGTGAAGACCACGGTGAGGCCGGCTGTGCCCCTGCAGCCCATGGAGCTCCACG
>NW_010555634.1:3566-21546 GCF_000687285.1 Phaethon lepturus
TGGGGGGAGGAGCCCACGCTGGAGCAGGTTTGCTGGCAGGACTTGTGGCCGCGTGGGGGACCCACCGTGGAGCAGCCTGTTCCTGAAGGACGGCACCCTGTGGAAGGGACCCAGGCTGGAGCAGTTCATGAAGAACTGCAGCCTGTGGGAAGGACTCACATTGGAGAATTTGGTGGAGGACTGTCTCCTGTGGGAGGGACCCCAGGCTGGAGCAGGGGAAGAGTGTGAGGAGCCGCCCCCTGAGGAGGAAGGAGCATCAGAGACGGCGTGTGATGAACTGACCACAACCCCCATTCCCCGTCCCCCTGTGCTGCTCATGGGGAGGAAGAAGAGAAAAATTGCAAATAACATTAAGCCTGGGAAGAACAGAGGGGTGGAGCAAATGTGTTTTAAGATTTGGTTTTATTTCTCATTATCCTACTCTGATTTGACTGGTAATAAATTAAACTAATTTCCCCAAGTCGAGTGTGTTTTGCCCGTGACAGTAATTGGTGAGTGACCTCTCCCTGTCCTTATCTTGACCCATGAATCTTTTATCTTTTTCTCTCCCCTGACTAGCTGACATGGGGGAATGATAGAAAAGCTTCGGTGGGCACCTGGTGTCCAGCCAAGGTCAACCTACCACACCATTTCTTCAGAAAAAGAGAGAGAAATGCTATTATGAGACTTGTACTGTTTTACATGCAATGGGAGAGATAGCAGACAGGTGCTCAGCACATCAGAAAAAAAAAAGCAGTTATAGAGTGTTGCTCTAGGCATCATTTCATCTATCCAACTCAGCATAAATGCCCAAGTATGAAGGAGAAATGAACCAGAAGAATCAGCTCTGCGCTGCCCGGGGTCTATTCACAAGGCTGTAAGTATTAGGTTGCCTCTTTTTAACTAATGTTTTCCCTTTCTACATTACACTGGAGACTGTGACTGAACTTTATTTCTCAACAGTAGCCTATGACAACTGACAAAGTCCTCTGGGAAAACAGCCTGCCCAGAAGTGCTAAGCAGAAATGAGGAGAAAAATGGATAGCGAAGAAAAGCTTCTATAGAAGGGCATATTTTTTACTGTGGACTATTTCTTGCATTTAGCCCCTTTCCCTGACTGTGCATAGCCCACAGGAAGATAATGTGATATGTATGAACTGATCTGCCATTCAAATATTGTCCTGCAGACCCTTGGCAAGAACACATTTCATCCAGGCAGTTTTTTATGAGCTGATGTACCTGAACATTTAGGGTTCATTACTGAAGTGCCTCTGTCAGTCATTAAAACCATGTGGTGGCATTTTTGCTCCTTGACTGACTCATCTATACAACCGAGACAAGAAGGGCTGCTGGAAAACCAACAGACAACAGTGAAACTGGACTGGGGCTTTCGTCCTCTTTGGAAGGACGGGGCTGAGAACAGAAAGGACACATGCCAGAAAAGCAAGGAAAACCAAAGGCCGGGCACAAGTCATTTGAAATCTTGTCTCGCTCCCTTATGTAACAGGATCAACCGGAGCTCGGCCATATGGCATTAAGTTGCCTCTCCATGATTTACATGCTTCTGGGATGGTGCCTACTCGTTATTCCTACATGCTCTGATGAGCAGCAATTTGTTTCATGTTTTTGACATCTGAAGTTTC
Organism: Phaethon lepturus; assembly: GCF_000687285.1. Lineage (NCBI taxonomy): Eukaryota > Metazoa > Chordata > Aves > Phaethontiformes > Phaethontidae > Phaethon > Phaethon lepturus. Next base: position 5,189 of record NW_010555634.1, read on the forward strand.
ATTCAGGTTGGAGGGTATGTCCACCGAGAGCAGCACAGGAGTGCTGTCTGTGCTCCAAAGTGCCAGAGTGAGAGCTTGTGCACATGTGGAAGCTATTTAACTTCAGGTCAGAATGGACACAACTAACGACTGCCTGCACGGAACCAGAGAGATGTATCCTGATGGATGGCACGAAGGAAACAGTTCACATCTCTAATTTGCTGTTTGGGCAAACCAGTCAGACACTCTTGTGGCTGAAACAGCCTGAAAGAACACTCAGAAGAAAAAAGACAAAGGGAGGACTCCTGACAAGTCCTTTACCTTTCCCAGACAAGATCAATTCACAGTTAAGGTCATTCTACATTATATCCCTTTCTCCTTCTGCTCATGGTATTGGTGATGGAAGGGTTTGGGAATGCAACGGTCCTTGCAGCAGTCTTCCCAATCTCCAATCGCTCTGAACTTTTTTGTTAGAAATCCTTTATTATGCAAGAGTTGAAAAATAAAATCTCTTGTTCATGCTGAAAATCTGGTTTTCTGTCTTGTATCTCCCAGAAAGTGTCCTTTGGTCATGCAGCCCACAGATGTTCCTGTGAATAGCTGTCTCTCTTGTCCTAGTTTTGTCTTAACTCTTTCTTTGAAAAACCAGCTCAGAACAGAGTTTTGAGCACAAACACTGGACACTCCTCTCACTGAATTCACACAATTGCACAGTGTGAAAGCAGGTTATCTGTTACGGTTAAAAATCAGGCAGCCTTGGCATTTGCCACTAGCACCCCAAAAAGGGACTGTCTTTCACAAATAAACTTCTTCTCACCATGAGGCAATTTAAATCTGTACCGCTGTCTCCAACACAAAGCAGCTCAGTTCACTCATCATTTGCTTTGTCTTTTAAAGGTGTGATTTAGGGTTGTAAAGCAGAACCAATATTAAAATCAGATCCAAATGTGTCACTTCGGGATGTGTCCTCTATTTTAGAAGGATTGCTTTGGTATCTGTGGCACTTTTGAAGCAATAATGAAGTGAAAGTTTCACACAAAAAATATCAAACAATTCTAACTCTAAATTAGATATAAAAGTAAGAGATTTTCATCTCTCTTATCTCCACCACCCATCCTTCGTAGCTTCAAAGCCTGTAAAATATTAAAAGTCAGAGAAAAATTAACTTTTGGTTAACATGACCTATGCTCTAAGGAAGATTATGATTATCTACCAAATGTTGTGTTCAAGTTCAGCTTCAAACTTCCTTAAAGGATAAGAATTTCTTACTTAATATTTCACATCTTTGATATATTTATAAATATAAAATCATAAAATATGTGATTAACAGCATAGTGCTTCCCTCCCTTTCTCCCCCTCCACTCTAGCAAACACAGATGAGTCATTTGTCTCCCAATTTGAATTTCATTTCTGGGTATTCATATATTAGGTATTGGTTTTGACCATGTCCTTACTTTCTACAGAATATCTACAGTTTGCACTCTCTTGCCATTTCAACTTCACAGTCCTTCTGTCCTTCCTATCCCCACCTGAGAGTGGTACAGTTGTGCATATGGGAGGAAAGTCACCTGAAGCCTTGGGATGAAACTTAAGAATTGTGTTGAGATAGTATTGCAAAGTCCCCAAGAAAAGCAGTTAGAAATACAGCAAAAGCCATGTCTGAGACTGCTTTTATTGAAATCAAACAATAAATTCTTAGAGGAGAAGGGGGACAAAGAGAAGGAAAGGGTCTACTACAAACAAATCACAAATTAAAATAGTGTAGTGTCTATGAGTTCATTTACATATGTGCATTAAGACTGGACCAGCATCAAATTGAAAATTATGACTTTCACCCAAGAGTTTTACATTTAAATTTATGACACCTGGTCCTAGCTGAAAGACATTGACATTTCTTGAGGGAACAAGCACCACGGTAATGAAACGGGTAGCTGTTGAGTGAACACACAGGACTGTGAATTTCGCCCTCAGGTGTTCGCTCAGTGAAGCAATGTTACATGTTAGCTGTAGCTAAAGCATCCATGTTCATTTTGTTGAACACTGGTAATTTTATATTACGTATTTATGGAATTATTTTTAATTTCCAGCAGTTTTGTGGTTGCATAGCCCCTTCTGTCACAGCAAAGAGCTCACTAAAACCACCAAGAGCCAAGAAATGACTGTCAGCTATTTTTTACTTCCGTTACTAACAGCAGGGTTCTTTTTATTTTTCAGATAAAGTTAATGGATGCAACTTTTCCACTGCCACATTTATAAACAATTTGGTTAAGGGGCTGCTAAAGAATACTTGTGAAACATCATTTAGGGAGAGAAAGTATAGTATTTATGCAATATAGCATTTGTATCTGTGGAATGACAGACATGCTGTTTAAGGAGATGTTGCTTTTCTGTCAAAAATTAAGCACTTGGTTATACTCTACAGTTATTCACTCACTTGGTGGTAGTTGTTATTTAAGTACCTCCTGTCTAATCTCTATATACCAAGTTGTAGGCTTGGGAACAAGCAGAGATTCCTGGTATCATTTGCTGATAGCTGATAATAGCAGCTCCTGGCTCAGTCCATTGCCAGGGCAACCCAAACATCATATCAATGTGGGGTTTTATGTATAAATAATCAGCCCTTTTTCCTTGGGTTTTTCTTTGCCTATCGAATCATTCTGTCAGTTTTGGTTTATGTCATTTATGTTTATGTCGTTGCTCGTTTAGTTTTACAATCGCATGTATACATGTATCCACCCCTATTAACGCGTATTTTAGAAATGCATATAATTAATGGTAGGGGAGTAATAAACGTCCATTGGGCTTTTACAAATAGCAAGCTATAAAGTTGCATCTGCCAAAGTCTGTCTCATTATACTCAAGAAAGCGTCAGTCCAGTGTAAATAAAGAGGAGTTTTATTGCTCTCACTAGTAGCGAGGGTGGAAGGGATGCTTGTGAAAAGGCTGTTGTTTAAAAAGAAAACAGCTGCACCTCTGATAAACTGCACCTCTTCCAAAATGCCCAAGTCAGTCCTCTGTTAACCACATCAAAGGTGGCAGAGAGAGAGATGGGGATAGAAGAGCAAAGAGGGATGTGGGGGGAAGGTTGGGGTAACTGGGCTGTCAGGGTAAAAAGCAGCAAACAGTGCAGAGGATGAGGGGCAAAACATGGTTAGATGACCTGAGCATGTGTCTCTGCATGGCTGCTGAGCTACAACTTGTTTTCTTTTGCTTTTAATAGCTAATTCAAAGCGTAACCACATGAAAATTCAAAACTTTCTTCTCGGGCATAATCTTCTTTTACTAAGAAGACAAATCAAGCCCCTGAGTACCGAAGCATTTAACAAAACATCATGATTTCCATGGGTTGTTTTGAGGATAGTAAAACAATTTTGCCATTTGAAATCAGATCAAGTTGCATCTTAGTTTACAAGCTGTCAGTCCAGATCCATACTCTTTTTAATAACAATAAAAAACATGTTCAGTTTGTCTGGCTTTTACTTTTTATTTTTGTTGTGTCATAAAGGCTTTTACTTTTTATTTTTGTTGTGTCATAAAGACTCAATTTGGACTAGGTTTTGGAAGTTTTCTTTCCCCTTTAGCACTTCTACAGAAAAAAATGGTTTGGATTTAACAACAACAACACATGTTAATATACACAGTTTGCCTGCTGTCCATACAACAGCTTTAATGCACAGCTGTAGAGCTGTCTCTAAGACACAAACTTAAAAATCAGAAACTATATGGCACCCCAGATACTCATGTGGTGTAAATTAGCACCCGAAGAGTATGCTGATTCACGTGAATTAAGGTTTTCTCTTCCTCGCCCTGAATGTTAGACTGAGAAAGAGCATTTCAAAAGAAAGGATCTGAAATGCCACTCCTCCTTCATTTACCTGCTAGTTACTTAAGTATTGATTAAATGTGCAGAGAAATAGATTGAAAAGTGCTAGTGATCTGCAATATGTGGGAGTACTGGAACAGAACGTAAATCCCATAAAATTCTAATGATCCCTAATACTGGAGGTTATCACTTCTCAGTGTTCACACCTAACGATTTTGCTGATGTAGGACACCAAGGGGAGGGCATGAAGTAACATGCTACTTGGTGGCCTGGAGAGGATAAAACAAGAGCAGATAAGAGAAAAGCTCTCAGTGGAGGAAAGTTTCATCGTAGTTAGTCTTCCTGGAGGGATGTTGTAGAAATAGCAAACCTTGGTCCAGAGTTTATCCCTGGAGGAAGGAGAAAAGTCTAAACAAAAGTAAAGGTACCTATTTTTTCTAGGGAACTCCCCTGTGCTCAGAACAAATCAACTGGGAAACGCGATTTCACTGTAAACAGCTGTTCTCAGTGCCTGCATTTCAATCGCTCTCCTGTTGGTACCACAACACATTCATATGCCAGCTGCAAAAATCAGCTGGTAGTACAGCGTGCCTCAATGTATTTGCAAAATGGAAACAAGTACTGCAAAATACATGCGTTAAGGTCCCTGCAGCAACCCAAATACCGGAGCACATGTACCAGAGAAAAATAGCAAGAGAATAGGATCTTGCAGTGAAAACTAGTATTAGAAAAGCAAAGAAGAGGTTCGTGGCACAGCAGCAAACTGACATTTCTCAGTAACAAGGAGGATTGCCTTTGCCTCTAAAACTGAGCTCAAGCTGAGTGAAGATGAGAGAAAAATTCCCACATTTCCATTTCTCCACCTTCCATCCCTGTCATTTATGTTTGCTAAAAGGACGTTTGGAGAAAGTTATAATGTTCATTAAAAAAAAAATGACTCTCAAACATCCACGGAACATCTAGCCCCAAGTATGCACGAGCATGCTGACTGCATACTTGTCTTTTAATGTTGTGGAAGATCAACTTTTCTAGGAAAAAGCAAACAACTGTAGCAGCAGGTGGCTGGAGCATAGCCTTCAGAAAGCTGTTAAGAACCATTTTTTTTCTGGGAAATAAAACATGGTTGCAAGCTATGTTATTTGCACTTATTGATTCAGTGAAAGGAGTCAACTTATGTTGAATTCAAATTGTAGTCCTGGTTTGGACAGGCTTAGAACAATCATAGTTTTACAAATCCGTTTGTTTAAGTGGCTCTCATGGTGGTGGTTCACACTGTTCCCTATGCTGTTTTTAGATTAACTCTCTTCTTACTGACAGAGGCAAGAGCTGACACAGGGGAGGGGGTGGGTGAAGGGGGAAATAGGGAGGGAAAGGTCCTGGTATCCATAGGAGAGGGCCACGTACAGTGGCAGGATGTAGGGCTATGAATCAGTAGCAGATCAAGGTGACCAGTATCTCAGAAGGTTTGAGAGGCAGCGCCATCCTTTTCAACCACCCAGCTCCACTTAATGGTACCTTCAGCATCACATGTAAAATCAATACCCTCATTTCGGGCTGTATTACATCTCAATAAATATTTCTTTTTGCCTCATTGGTGTAACAGTTAAAAAAAAAGAAAGTATTTACATTCTTAGGCTTCTTCCTCCACCCCCCCTTTTTTTTTTAGGAAAGTCACTGCAGCTCCTAGGCAGCCAGCAGAAATTACATCCCTCAAACAGAAAGCTTCTCCTTTTAAAAGTTGGTGAGTGCACTCACCAGGTGACGAGCTTTCCATCATCGGAGTGGTGACATTCTTGCCTGTTACTGACATATGTCAAATGTAGGCACCGATGATTCATCAGAATGGGTTAATTTCACAGGAGAAGGGCTCTCTGAGAATGCTACAAGATTAATTTGTTAACCTGGTTGGGTCAAGAGCCCTTGGAAACAAGGGGTCTGCTTTGTCGTTACTGGAGAAACACAATTCTGTGTCAAGGTTACAGATGTATTTTTGTTCCAAGAAAGGAATGTTTTGGAAATAAACCAAAACCACCCTATGTACCCATTACAGATATTTACATTTAAAAACAAATGCAAAATCGTACCCAGAGTTTCCTGCAGAAATTTGCATCAAAACATACATTCTGTCCAGACGCCTTTCCTTTGCTAAAATCAGCTGTACCTTTTCAGACTTACCACAAGACTTGGTACAGAGAGGGATTTCTGTGGTTGCGGTCATGTTTTAGTTTGTTTTGGTTTATTTTCTTACATGAATTATTTTGATCATGGAGGGAAGAGACCAGGTGGGTTATCAACAGGCAGGACCTCTGCCCCCACCCAGCCCCTAGAGAGACATGAGCGCTGCGCTGCAGAAGATCTCTGCTCCGCTCCTGGACCAGGGCAGGAGGTGCTCTCCTTTGCAGGATCCTCCCAAAAACTCAGGACAAACTTCCAACTTTTTCATACATTTTCTAATACCTCCCTCACCAACTTTTCAGTGACTAAACGTAAGTAGTCACTAAAGTAAGTGACTAACAGTACACTTCCACGACAATATCAGCTAAAATAAACACCGTGCTACCACTTGATGTTTCACCAGCCTCCCTTGGGAACGTGATGTTGGCAGTTACACAGTAAAAAGGCAGTCTCAGCTGTTGACACAAAACCACAAACACTTCAAAGCCAAACCCAGCACAGTGTTCCGGAGTTTTAATGCTGACAAAAGAATATGGAGTGAAAGACTGGAGACCGACATGAAAACCGTGTTGAGGTTTCACTCCGCAATACAAAAATATTTGAGGCACTCTGAAAAAAACACTAGATAATGGCAACAGTGAAGCTATGCAGCAATTACAAATTACGGCAAGGACTTCTGCTCGGCCTTTAATCCTCCACACAGGCTGGGACTGAAGCGACAGTGCAAACAAAGACCATGCATTTCAGCTCAAATGTGGAACGAGACAACATCCATCTGTTAATTTAGCTAGATATATATGCACACACACACGTGAGACAGGTCACAAACAGTCCCCTTATCCTCTGCCCCCAACCTCACATCACCACCGGGCTGCTGAAAACGTGCCCTGCCCAGGCTGGCGGCAGAGCATGCCGAGCTCTCGATAGTAACAACCAATTTCTTTAAGCAGCAGCCTTGGTCTCAGCAGCGGAGTTAGTACCTCGTCTTCCCGACAAGTACTGTAAGATGCTTAATATCCTTCCAGGGAAGGCGAAGTGGCTGTCAGTTACATAATTCACTCCAAGCATGGCATTTCTAACTATAGACTACTGTGGTGCAAAGTCAGCTGTGGGTGGGGAGAGCTCAGAGCAGAGCAAGGATGGAGGTGTTACCCTGAGAAGCACCACAATAAAGCATCAGGTCTTGTCATATCGTCTTTTATGAGGATTGGGTCAGAATATGAAGATGAAACATTGAAGAACGTTATAGATGTTACTGCCCGAGGCACACCAAACCATGCCATCACAGACACACTGCCAGGCAAAGAAGAGGAGAGACTGCAAGACTCCCTTGCTTGTCTTTAAGGCCTTTTTGTAGCTCCCCTAGAAAACCACGGAGGCTCAGATCTCGCAAGACTCCGTTGAGTCACAAAGCATGCTCTGTGCTCAGCATGGTCAAGGTTTTGTGTGACAGGCTGTGAAATATTCCAGGCTTGATCCACTGACCAACAGAGCAAGCCACAATAACTTGGAAACAGGCATGGAAGTTCACCTAAAGTGTGGCCCTAAAAAGTCTGTAAAAATAATCTTTTTGAAGACAGCCGACTGATAAAAAATGACAGGGCACCAGATCAATTCTGAATTATGAAGTAGGTAATAGTAACAGTGTTTTAATTAGGGCATTTTCACTCTTCATGTAGCTATTCTGTAAAAGGTACTTTTTCTTTGTTATTAGCCATGACCTTTTTAAAGGTATGCTACCCAGCTGATTCACACATCCTGGTACACTTGCAAATACAAAGCTTTTGTGCCTCTTATGCTGGCAAACAGACAGAATCGACCAGCGTGGGGAGAAGTGCTAAGGCTACCTGGCTCCAATTTTCAAAACTAATTTCTGGATGTCACCGATGAAGTCTTGTCAAGAGTCACTTAGTTGAATTTCGAAAAAACCATCTAGGCACTCTATATCCAAATCCATATATTGTATCCAAATGTATTCTAAGTCTGATCTTCCATCAGCTTGATCAAAAGCAGTCAGAATTTAGCAGATTAAACAGGTATAAAAGCTGAAAATACTGGAACACATTTTAAGATAAAGATCATGGGAATTTTAATCTGAACCCCATACCAGCGGATGTTCCACTCAAACTATGCTGCAAGGCGTAAGTAGTATCTACAGGAATAAACTGTTCAGAGATAGGGACAAAACAGCAGGAAAACAATCTTTCTAACTATGTACTTTACATTCTGTTATTATCCTCAGAAATTCTCTCTTCTTTCTTGAGTTGGAGGGAAAACACATGGTGGACTAAGACACTAATTTTCTCAGAGATTATTTCAGCAAAGACAATGAAACGAAAGTACAATAAGAATATCTCAACAGAACAGGTTTCAAGTTAGACTGATTTTCATTTACAGTGGTTTGAAGGGTCTATTAAACCTGTTTTGAGGGATAACTGATAGGCTATTAGCACTGCAAAGCCTGAAGGTAAAATTATTTCCCAATTTAAATGAACCCAGAGAATCTCAGAGTCCGTAGAGAAAAAAGCAGGTACTATTGTAGCTTTATTTCTTCAAGAAGTCTAGTAAAGATGCTCAAAAATTTTTTGAAAAAAGTTCTGTTATACATAGCATGGGTCAGTACATATTCAAGAGTAATCTAGTTTGACTAGACTTCTCTGATGATCAAATCATCATGGTGTAAACTCCACGTCCTCCACACTATACCCCACACGGATGGATGCTGTACTAGGACAAGGCTCTGTATGGTGTTCAGAAAGGCTGTAAGATAGACTAATAATAGTTTAAATTGATCAGACTTCAAATAAGATTATGATCAAAGGTAAAATTCTTATCAACTGATAAGAGTTTACTTCAAGGTAGCACAGGTGCTAAAATCAGACTGACACTAATCGGGTGCCATAACCAGAAGGAAGAACATTGCAGTAAGTCTTTATTTGTCAAATAAAAAGAGTGAAAAAATCAGGCAGATTTGGTGTGGGCTTGGCAGCAGGATGAAAACTTAGCTCATGCAGGAAGTTCAAACATGAAAAACACACAGTAGAGCACTCAGATGAGGAGAGAAGACTCTCCAAAGCCTTTTCTCCACTTGTACACAGCTTGGAATCACATCTGTATCCAAGGGAACTCATCAGTTTTTTGATTACAGGCTCTTCTCATATTCTTAAGGAGGATATTTGTGTAGTCTTGAAGCAAGGCAACATCAGATGGTTGACAATTTCCTACACAAACACAAGAGTCTAGGACCCCTGAATAGTACTTCAAAACTTAAGACTAGCAGCGAACACTTGGGCCTTCCATAACATACCATTGTGTTATGGCTCCTCTGATCTTCAGTTCATTCCTTAGGAAAGCAGCAGATGGCTGAGGCAAAAAAAAAACCCAAAACCCTCAAGAAGATTCTTTGTGCTACTACTGCTGTAGAAACAAGTTAGTTTGTATTTAGGCAGTGGTCATCATATAACTCAAAGTTACAGAAGTGCAGTTTTTCCAGGTTAAAAAAAAGTTTTATTGAAATCCTGTGTCTGTTCTGTACTATATATACAGAAAAAAAGAAAATGCAGCAAGAGCACAAAAGGTTAATTTTAAAAGATGCAAAAGACAGGACTTGATTAAGTTAAATCTCTAGCAACATTTTATCCATTCACTTGGGTGCAAGTATTGGGATACTATCTCCTCTCAGGCATCACATGTACTTTTCTATTTAAGAAATAAAAAGATCTCATAGATCACACAAGAGAAGATGTGAACAGCTGCCCATTCTTCTCCATGGAGACTAACAGCCTCTTATTAGCTGCGCATGAGTTCTCAAGGCAAACTAGTTTCTTCCAGTTTCCCCAAGGACAAAGGAACCCCTGTTTCAGCTGCGGCCCCTCTACTTGGGTAGTTTAGGGGCAAACGTAAAACTTGTGGTGCTCACACATACTTACAGATCAGCCTCATTGGTTTGTGCACTTGGTGAGTGAATGGGAGGCAGAAGAAGAATCTATTGTACATTCTCAAAAATCAATTTTTAACTGCTGAAATTGGCTAAATTAAAAACGATCTCCTTCCTATTCCCTTCAGTAAGGGTAATTTCTGTAAGAGAAGTCAGCTTTCAAAATTCAGTAATTTAGCTCATTTAAAACACCCTCTTTTTATTACAGAGGATATTTTCCTTCCCAGTTTTCTCCAACTTACAAAGAAATTGCTGCTTTCTGCTCAAAATAGAAGCAAAGTATTTATATTCAGGCAGAGCCGAAGAATGAAATTTCAGTCAAGAAGGTGCATATTTCAGAAAAGTTGCAAGTGATTGAAAACCAGAGGCTAGAAAATTGTTGTTCAGGGCTATCATATTGCTTTGGCAGGTCTTGTCTCAAAGAACATCTGTATTTCCTTATGAAGAGTTTCTATATTTGTATACTCTTCTGAGAACAGGTCAGAGCCATAGAGCCATGTCTCATATCTTTTACAAGACAGGATTTTCCTTTTCCTTCTCTTGGTCCTTCTGCTCTGTGTGATTGCAGGCCTAAAGACAACTTTCATCATTCGCAAGCAAGTCAATCCATTTGCAAATAAGCTCTGCCCTGGGTGCAGCAAGGTCGTAAGAGGTGGCTCAGTGTGGAGCTGTCTTCAGTCCAGCAGGACATATTGAATCACCTGCAACCCAGCGCAGGCAAGTCTATGCTGTTTCCATGGTGCACTGCTTTTAAGTTATGTGGGGTATGCCAGTTACATCACCAATCTTCTATTATTCCAGCTTGTAGAAAATTTACTGTAAAAACTGTGTATTTTTAAAAGAAATAGACTATAAGTAATTTTCATGCACCACTCCATTATGGTAGATAATAAGATTTCACATTTTATTTTACTGATCCATAGAATCAGTGATTTAAGTGCTCTTATCAGAACATACGACGAAGCTTTGTGAAAATAAACAGAGTTTTATTACTAAAAACATGAATCAGAATATTTTTTTCTCAAAAAGTTCTGCCACAAACATATGACAACATGCCAGGCAAGACAAACCATTTCCTTGCGCCTTAGTTTGCACTCACCTTCAGCAAAAAATTAATGGCATGTGACTTCCTGATAACTACCACAGCATTTCTTCCCCACACAAGAAGTTTTAAAAACAGGTAATCCTTACAGAAACATCATGAAAGAGTTCTAGCGCTCTGCTTCTTGCTCACCCCCTTGGTAGGAAACGCAGAAGCCAGGACATATTTTCAAATGAACTTCCCATTTCCTAAATTATTTCGTAAGTGATCCTGGATAGTTCAGAGTAATCCAGCAGATAAAGGAAATGGAGAGGTTCAATGTTCTGCTCTCGAGTAAAGTGAGTATCTACCTCCCTTAATGACCCTAATCTTAATGAAGAGGTAAATGAGACTTTCAGAACTGGATACCTTTAAATATCCTGAATAGCTTTTCATGGTCCGGTTTGGGAATATTTCCTTGTCCTGAGAAGCCACCGGTCTGTACAAGCGGCACGGTGAACAAACAGATAACAAAGTTATTTGCTTTCCTTACCTTCTTACATTTCACAGGGAGCAGGACACCACAGGTAATTACATACATAACCATGGCTGTTTTTCTCAAAGTGTACACTTATGGCTGCTGTCTTCAGGGCAACTAAAGACATTTCACACTGTAGACAACTGGGCCTTCACCAATGCTAGGAGGACAGTCTGCTCTACACTCTTAAGACTTCAAAACTAATAAACCAAAGTAATTTTTCTCTGGAGTAGGGCTTACTTCTTTTTAAATTTGAGCTTTTAATCCCAGCAATAGAACTGTTTGACAGAAAAGGGAAGGAGGGACTTTTTAAAGAAAACAAAATGTGTATTATTTTCTCCTTCTAAACAGAAACATCTCAATTGTTTTCATTTAAACTAAGGAATAAGGAAAACATCTTGGGGAAGAGAGAGAGAAGAAGCCTGCAATGCAGGGGATAGAAATTTTCACCTTGCAAAATCTAAGATTCTAGATGAGAAGGAACAACCTAGAACATGCATTTATGACTGAAATAATCACGAAACTCCACCTACTTCTTTTACATCCATCACTCTGTAGATGAATGTAGTGTTTAAAAGTATGCCTGCAGAGCTGCACAACATGTTATGTGTCTTTATTCCTTTACCTTCCACCCCGTTCCCTCCCTCATTTAAATTTACTTTTGGTTTTAAACAAGCATACACTAGATACAAGGCTTAGTATTGGAAGGAATCTTCTGCACAGAAATGCCTGGCATTCAGCCGTCAACGAAAAACATCCCTTTAGCTGTGGCTAAAACTTTGTGACTTTTTGTTTTGTTTTGCAATTATTGTTTTGTACTATCTGACTAATTGGTCCGTCAAAGTGTGTTATAAAGCCTACTGAAGCTGGAGAAATGTGCCAAGTGGGGAAAGCTGGAACTACTTTCTAAAGTATAGATACCTTCATTGCTATTCTCTCTATCTAATAATACCATTCCTAAACTGATCGGTGAGTTAAAACCCCCAACTACTGGAAAAGTAATTTCATATATTATTTTTTTCAGCAGTCAAAAATGACTGGTCCTCCAACTTGAAAACATGAAGAGGCTTGCACCAAAGGAGGTTCCCTTCCAAACTACATGTGACAGTTCACATTCCTATGCACTCAGTCTTACCTCTTGGCTTAGGAGTAAAGTTTCCTATACTTTCATTTTTAAATCAGTGTCAAAAGCTAAATTTGGAACCTCCTCCAGAATCAAGGCTACAACAATGTATTCCATTCTTTTCTTTTAAAGAAAACACATCTAAACTAACAAAACACCTTTTCTCCTGTTAGTTACAGCCCATTTTTAACTATTATGCCGTAGAACTAATGCTTGCAATCAACTCTGACTAGAAATTGGAAATTTTCTAATATTAGTTTCTCTAACATTGCCCTCAGCATTGATTAAAAAAAAAAAGTACTTCAGTTTTCTTTTCTTTTTTAAAATAAAAAAATCTGGCATTTACATATCTAGACACTAGACTATTAGAAGTATTTGTTCTGTAATATCAGAGAAGTTAGTCTCCAATGACCATAAAGGTGTACAGCAATCTCTGCAATTAATATGAGAGAAATCTTTATCCACGTGTATTTTTATGTAAGAGATAAATAATCAAGGTGAATTTAGCACTAATGACAAAAGAGAAGATACGATGATTCAGCATACACTCACATAATTGCTACAGTCATTAAAAATAAAAACCCAAAAAGCCCCCAAATACTGAGCTGATACAGCTGTTCCAAACAGAAGCAGCAATACACTTGTTACAGTTTCTTTTTACTTCAGTTGAACATCATGGAGAAGTTGCTGTATGAGAAGTCACACATGGGATTGCATCTCATTGATGCATCATAAGGGGAAAGACTATTAAACGAGACAAATTCAGCTGCCAAAACTGAGAATATCAAAGTATTTAAATGACAGCAGAGCTGATTTAAAATTGCTGAGACACAAGAGTTTAAGAGATGACCTTCTCTTGAATGGTGACATGATTTTCCAACTATCCGTCAAGATCTGTGTGGGTATTTGATACGTTTATCACATACAAAACTATTCATTTTAATATAGTGGAGAGCAAGGTTTTATTCATTGTGAGCTAGCCTGATTATCCCATTGTGCATTGTTATAGAGACAGCATAGCCGCCTTCTAGTGTTTCACATCTAGTGGCCTTCAGGAGTGAAAAGATGCTCACCTGTCCTAGCTGACACTTTCATAGAAAAAGATGTCCTTTTATAGCAGAGGATTAACTGCATACCACATTGAACATATTACTCATCATGACCACTACACTCGTCCCAGTTACATTTTCACTTCTGGACATGGCACACTCTTCTCTAACTTATTGGCAAGGGACATTCCTTTTCCACAACAGGTTCTCTGCGTGATCACTAGCCTCTGAGATTTGTTTCTGTCTGCATACTGTTTTGTTTTTTCTTGCCTTAAGTGAATAGTGATAGTGCATTGTGGTAAATGCACGGTAAATGTGTCTGTAAGGAGCAGGTGTACACAAAGGAAACAAATTACAAGGGACTGCCATCATGGAGACAGACTGATCCGCATATGCAGAGGGAGAAAACAAAAAGTGAGACAAGCAATGACTACTTTTGTGAAGACGATGTGAGTTTTAGCTCCTTATTTAAAAAAAACCCTCTAAAATAAACAAGCGTACCTAAAAAAAAGGAAGATACATGTTTGCTTCTTAAATTTTTCTAAAGATATAATTGATAAGGAAAAAAGAGATAATTCAGACTAACAGAACTGTTGAACATTGGCTAGATAACCACTGTCTTATGCAAACTCATTCTGACTATAATCAATACAAATACTGGAAGGGCTCTTCTGAAAGTGGAGAGAGGAGGATTCATGTTGAAAGAAGAGGAAGCATTGTTAAGGCGTGAGAAGGAGGCCAACCGTCAGGAAGACATGGAGGGTCTCTGGAACTTGGAAGGAGAACAAGGATGAGTACACACAGGTAAAATGGGACTATGTGATAGCTAGAAACCAAATGAGCTGTTGTAGTTCCATTATAGTCAAAGTTATAGAGCTACATTCCATGATCATAAGCAAACGCTGTCCAAGGAGCTAATTTCACTACAGAAAAGTAAGAATTGAAGTGATGAGAAAAAAAGCAAAAAAACTCAGTCAAGTGATTGAACAATAATAAGAAAATCAACATAAAACACAGTTTGCATAACTTTGACTTCACTACCTGTTACCAAGCTCAGCTAAAATTTTAGCATCCTGAGGTGTGTAGGAAAGCTGTGAGAAGAATAAGGTATTCAAAGGACAAATAAGATGGAAAAAGAGAATGTATAAAGGGCCCAAAATACGGAATGTGTGCCTAAAAGAAGAGCAGATATTACAAAAATATAGAAAAAGGACAAGGTATATCTCACATTGTTAATTTAAACAGTAGAATAGAAAGTGGTGAAGGGAGAATTGGATGCCAGTAAAACACTGCACTGTAGTGTAAAAATACCAAGTTATTTCAAGGACTTGAAGAGGAAACAAGCATCTCCTTTAACCTGAATACATGAGGCAGTTTTCCCCATTCACTTTCAAATCATTAACTCAATAAGTAGAGAAAATCCAACAAGAAGAGCTCTTCCAAAACAATGTCTAAAGGTTTGCAGGGCCTGAAAGGCCACATGATTTTCAAGGCTGATATACTCATAAAAGCATGTCTTGCTTTTAAACTGTACCAGGTTCATCAGGAACTCACAGGAGGAAAAGATATGATGGGTAGTTATTATAAGCCAAGGACCCAGGCCACCTCCCTTGATCAATCACAGCCACAAACATATCACCTAAGATGACACATGAAAATACTTTGGGAGGCTGACAAGCACCTCCCAAAACTTCTGGAAACTCTGCAAGCCTCTAACTTCCTTAGACAGACTTTCTGGAAGCTGGAAAGCAACCTTTGCTTCTCTGGCTGTGCATCTGCAAGATGTCTCTCTTGCCAGACCTTATGAGGACCTTGAAACTAGCTCATTCTGAATTGCATTTAAAGAAAGCCTCTTATGTTCCAAACCTTTCCAAAATACAGCCTGCTGATTTAATGTTATTACCTCTGTATTTTTTTACATTTCCACCTTTTTACTTCATTATATACATATAATGTACTGAGAACACTGCTAATCAATGGCGGTCCAGAATTACAACACTGTTATTTAAAGTATTTAGCTTGGGTATAAATTAAAATTCTGTCAGATTTTGGAATTGTCTGGCTCAGGAATTTTATTTCAAATCCTTCTCCACTTGCTAATTTTATCACATTGTAGGAGCACACAGACACTGATCAAATTCTTACCTTGCTTGGCAAAAGGTGGTCCATTGATATCTGCTTTCCTGGCTTCGCTGTTACTCATGTTCTTAGTAGTCAAGTTCAGTGGCTTGGGGAAAATGCCTTTTTTTTTTTCACTTGGCAACATTTCCTTACTGAAACTGAAAATTTAAAAAGCAAAATATGTATAGTAACATATCACATGGGAATTTCTGAGTTGCAGCCTAAAATATGAAAGCTTGATGAAAGTGGAATGCTTAACAAGGGTAAAAGAAACCAAGAGAGAGGGGCAAGAATAATAATGAGCATTATTAAAAAGAAGAAAGGCAGAGTCTCTCTCTCTTCTCCTCACAAAACTGTAGTCACAACTATTGAAGACAATTGAAGGCTTCAGTTCAGATAAAAACCCCCAAACACTAAATGCTACACACACACTCAGAGAAGATGCGAAATGATTGCTGCCTCAAGCACTTGAGCTCTAAGAGGACAGGACAAAGGACAGAAGATGAAATAGGGGCAACAGAGAGCTTCCTCTTGAAAGGTGCTGTATTCTTTAGGTGCGGAATCAACAAAGCTCTTAAATATGCACACTCTT
>NW_010555634.1:21577-46212 GCF_000687285.1 Phaethon lepturus
CATAACTGTTTCAAGGTATGTACATACCCAAGTGTTTTGGTGGACCAGAGCCAGGTTGCCTGGCTGCTGACAGGACCGAGTCCAGAAGATGTTTCATCCATGGTTGTGTTGAGGATAGGCAAAGGAATAATTACAGCCCATTGATCTCATGTGAGCCCTGGTATCTCTGCTACGCTCTCTCTTGTCATAGTCACTCATAGGCACATGCAGAGTGTCAGGTCCACACATATTTTCAGAGACGCTCCTTTCAATAAACTCTAAAAATGGCCAAAAATATGGAATTACATTTTGAAATATGGAAAACCTCACCTCCCAGAAACACTTCTATGCTGTGCATGTGGTAAAGCACAGAAAAATAGCCCAAATATATATAATTTCCCTGAGAGAAATTTGAACACTTGAAAACACTGAATTGTTAGGTTCCACCATCCAATCTTACAAACATAGTTGTGTGGGGCAACAGGAAAGATGGCAGAGAGCCAAGCTGCCCAGTGGGTGGTATAAATTAGCAAAGAAACATTTCAAAGAGACATAAATATAGAAAACATTCCACAGTTTTCTTACTTAACTCAAAACTGTCACAAATACTGTTGTATACTTGCATGTTCTTGTAGCTGCACCAGCTGAGCAGTTTGAAGAATTCAAGTTACATCCAGAATGCTGAATATATCTGGATAAAACAGAACACACGCTACCCAAGAGACAAAGGAGTCAGGGTACCTTTGGTGAGCAGAGATTTCCTTAATGAAGATGCAAACTGCACCAAATACAGTGCCCCGACAAAACCTGCCCTGCAACATGCTTTTCCAGTCACTGGGGAGAAAAAGCATGGTGGGGGCGAGCAGGATAGGGAGGGAAATCAGTTACTTGCAAATAAGTTCACTATCATAGAGAAAAGGCTGAATTTCGTCTACAAAGGGCAGATGAAAATCAGCAGCCATTAATGGCTGGGGGGGCAACTTTCTGTGTGAAGTCAGTATCTCCTCAGGTTGGGCAGAAACAGTTTTCTTCTTAAATACATTCCAAGTTCAGTGCAAAACAAAATGAGTTCTGCGCTGCTTCACTATATCGAACCACACATATTTTCTCATCAGGTATTTGGCTCTTTGAAACTGTATATTTCACAAGTCCCTAAGTACAATATCTCATTACTATGAACCCTTAATGAGACTTATAAAATGGTTTCTGCTATACCACAGCAAATAAAGGCTAGGTAGTCTACCTCTGCGTCACTGCCATACTGTTCTCTCTTGGGGTACCTGTATCCACAGAGGTCCTTCAGAGGAGAGTGACTATAAATAGCTAATTGCTGGTAGGAGCTTTGAGAAGCTCTTAACTCAAACAGGAGGCAACACCTCTGAAAAACTGCTCAGCAGCATCTCTCACTCTGGAAAGCATCTCTCCATGTAGGAAAAGTTTAATTTTTCAGCTTTTTTTGGTGGCTACCTGGTGAATTTAGTACCTGTCCTAGCTTAGCAGATTTCAGAAGTGGCACCAGCCACTTTCTCTATTGACAGGAGATATTTAGAAAGAACTGTGTAAAGAGTTGAAAGACTTGCAGTGGTTCCTTATTACTTGAGAGAATTCCATGATTGCATGAGAGAATTAAAAGAAAAGAAAGGGCAAAAACAAAATAAACAACTGATGGGAAACTTAAGTATCAAGAGGAAACAAAGTCTTAGCATTAAGTTCACCTGAATACTATTGCCCATGCAATTTCTAAGACTTTATCTTTTTCTTTTCTGGCTTCTGAATAACAATGATGCCACAGACAAGTAATAATGGACTCAGAGGACTGAGATTCCTTCCTTTATAGTTGTTCCCTGGGACGTGATCTGCATTGCTTCTAGTTTTTAAGAGTGTCTTGATGTAACTACCAGTTTGTAAGAAGTGCACCTCTCTTCACCTCCCTGCACACTTCATTTTGGGACAGGAAAAAAAAAAGAACAAAAAACATTGTGAGACCCACTAGCACTAAGAAAGAGAAGGTGGAAAGAACAACATATATATGTCCCTGAAGAAAAGTACGTCTTTAAAAATAAAGATGAAAAAACAGAGTAGGTTTCAAAACTACCCAAACATACAAGGCTGCTTGTATTAAAAATGAGAAGGAACACATCTCTAGGTTTTCATACTTGGTTTTACTTTCTCTTTCAATCTTGCAAAAAAGTTCTCTGCTAATAGAAGTATATATTTCTAATTAAAAAATTACATTAACATTAACGATGTGCCTTTCACCCATGGCCTTCAAGTTGCTTTACAGGATGTCGTTCTCACAGTTGTTCATAGTTGGATAGGGTAGTTTAATTAGGTCCATTTCACACTATTAAAAAGAGGAAGGGAAGCTGAGCAACCCATATTCCAAACACTTGTGTTGAGACTTAGAATCATAGAATCATTTAGGTTAGAAAAGACCTTTAAGATCATTGAGTCCAACTGTAACCCTAACGCTGCCAAGTCCACCACTAAAACATGTCCCTAAGTACCATGACTTGACTCTGAACTCATTACTACACACTTATAAGAGTGATGCAGTTCAAATTCGTGGCACAAGCAGTTTAACCACAAGTGGAAAAGAGAGTAAATACTGATTTGTCTAGAGACATCAGACAGGGGAAATCCAAATTCAGTTTGTAACTTTTCTGTAGGTGTTCAAGTATCTCAGGCAAAATACTTTCTGGGCTTAGGGCTGCCATAAGTCTGGTAGCATTATGAGCATAATTACATTAAACATTATGAGTTCCTTAGGTACTTCTACAACTCTAGGACTCTAGGCTCAATTAAAGGGACTTTAATTGTAGGGACCCTTGAAAAATCCTCACTGATGACGTAGCGACAAAGAGGCTAACATGCAAGGCTCTTGACCCTTGGTCCTTCACTCTATATGAGACAACCTTTCAATAATTACTTGCTTTAGACTTCTGACCTACATTTAATCCCACATGTCAAAGGAACAATCAGCCTGGGATAATTTACCTCACACTGTCACTGCTAACTACCATTCATCAAGAGTACAGCCCTCACACTGCCATCCTTCTGTTGGTGTTACCTGTAGGCAATACAGTAGAGTTTCAAGACCACCACACTTAAATTTTGGCCTTCTCTTCTGACTTGTTAGTACAGCTTCCAGTTCTGAATCAATGCTCCTGCTCCGCTGTGCGTTACTCGGACACTGAAGAGCAAGCAGCCAAGAAGTCGTGAATACATCTATCTTTCTTGTGGGCAATGCTACTCTGACCACTGAAGCTGTTTGAGCAGGGAAATGCCATCGTGAGATCACAAAGGATAGCACCCTCTTCCTCACCCATTATTTTAGCCAAGCACAAGTCTCAAACATACTTCTGCCAAATCTTCAACAACTTCCACAGACTTCAAAAAAAGCCTCAGAGGCTGTCCTAAAACTTATGAAGTAATGCAAAATAAATAAAAAAACCCAACCAATCAATGAAACAAACACAAAAGAAAGAAAAACAAAACTCCACAGCATTTTTCTTCCATCACAGATTACTATTGATTTTTTTTCTTTTTAATGATGTCTGTCAATAAACAGGTCTAGGAAAAATATCCCAAGAAACACCACCAAAATTTATATCAGATACATTTATGTTAGGACAAATTTACAAAAATAAGAAAAATAAAATCACTCACATTTGTCCCATATGAATCTGACTAGGAGTTTTTCACTCCTAGTCATACAAGTACTGAAGAAGGTGAGAGATATGAGCTTGACATTGGTCCCCTCCTCTCACACAAGAGATTTGGATTTTCATTGCCAATAATACCTACACAGGCAGAGGAAGAAGAGGCAGAGTGAGAATTTCAGTGTACAGATATACATATTCACAAGCCAAAAATCATATAGTTGTCTATTACATAAGGCATTAGCTTACACTGTCTTTCATTGCCTAAACAGCTAGAAATTGAGATCAGACTCCCCACAGGATTAAAAGTATGCGTTGAATTTGTCCATATTTAAAGTACCAGAAAAACAGATAAAAGTTTGCAATGCCATGAGACTGTAAAGGGAAAAGAAAATCAGAGAAAGGTCATTGGAGGCCAGCAAGCGAGAGACTAAAGACAGCTTGCAGAACAAGAAGTTCATTGAAACACAGTAATTTGAAAACAGGCACAACAGGAGACGATCTATATTATCTTTTATTTGCTGAATCTTTTTGCTTTTACTGCTGCCAATTCCACCCCTGCAGTTTAGACCTGGCAGCTAAATCTCTGTTGCTTTCCAGCAGCTTTCAGAAAACAGATAAGGAACCAAGCTAGTAAAGAAATAGGCTAAAGTACTCTCTCTCTCATTCTGTGTTCAAGTACAGCGAGTGAATCTTTCTTTACAGCATCATCTAGAGGCTTGGGAACTCTTGACAGCAGAAATCTTACACTGACCTAGAAATGTCTGAGTCTATGACTACCATAAACTTCTTGTTAATGGTTTCCTAAGCTATTACATACTTTTCAGCAGTATTGCGTATATCTTGGCAAAATAATGAGACTTAGGCAGTTCATGCTCAGGCCCCACAAAGGTGATACTGTCTTGATATGTGAGACTCCAGAGTGGTTTGGCTCCTGCAGAGTAAAAAACGGAGGAAAGAATTCTAGCTATTATCTAGATGGCACAATCATTCTGTGGAGAAAGACCCATCATATTTTACAAGAGAAATTATACACAAAAGATAGTTTAAAAAAAAAAACATACCAACTATTCTGTTGCTGTGCATTTGTTAACAGACTTATTTTTCATAGAAATAAATATCTACTGAGCGCAAATGTTCTTAACCTATTTAGAAATATTTTCCTCGCATCGTTTTTAAAAGCAGCTGCAGCATTCTATGTGGACTACAAAACCAATCTTTTTAAGCTATCAGTGTCTGTGCTTGAATCCAGTTATTTTCCTACTTTGTTGACTCTACTTTAGGGCCTTAGAAATAAACAAACAATCCATTCTGGACATTTTTACACCTTAGAAAAGAGCTGAAATGCTATAATGAGGCGACAGAATTGGAGAACGTGTACTGTGTTACACGTACTGTGTGATGAGTGACTTCGAGGGGAGTGCTATGCATTGTCCTCGCGTTGTACGAAGCTAAACTTTGAGCCTGTATCTCACTGCCTATCATGATGCGACACTGCGGAGCGAAATCTTGCTTAGAGCTCTGGACACTTTGTCTCTTCTTTTCTCCCCGAGTGGTAACTTACACTCTGTTACTAAAGCTACCGAACTTCACAGTGCTCCCAAGGCAAAGTCCAAAACGAGATCCAGCTTCAATTCTCTCACCAGTGTTTCTTGATGGTGCCTCACAGTTCTCTAGAAACCAGAGAGAGGAGCGAGAATATGTGAAAGCAGCCCTGCAGCCCCCCCGGCCAGGGCAGCAGGAGGGGCTCCAGGTGCCGGGGCAGAGGTTCCCCGGCAGCCCCTGGGGAAGCCCACGGTGAGGCCGGCTGTGCCCCTGCAGCCCATGGAGCTCTACATTGGAGCAGATCTCCACCTGCAGCCCATGGAGAACCTCAGGCCAGAGCAGGTGGATGCCCAAAGGAGGTTGTGACCCCATGGGAAGCCTGTGCTGGAGCAGGCTCCTGGCAGGACCTGTGGACCCATGGACAGAGGAGCCCAGGCTGGAGTAGGTTTGCTGGCAGGACTTGTGACCCCTTGGGAGGGACCCAGGCTGGAGCAGTTTGTGAAGAACTGCAGCCTGTGGTAAGCACTCATGTTGGAGAAGTTGGTGGAGAACTGTCTCCTGTGGGAGGGACTCCACGCTGGAGCAGGAGAAGAGCGCGAGTCCTTCCCCTGAGGAGGAAGGAGCAGAAGAAAATGACATATGATGAACTGACCGCGACCCCCATTCCCCATCCCCCTGTGCCACTCAGGGGGGAGGAGGTGGCAGAGAAATCAGAAGCAAAGTTGAGCCTGGGAAGAGGGGAGGGGTGGGGGGAAGGGGTTTTAAGATCTGGGCTTATTTCTCATTATCCTACTCTGATTTTGACTGGCAATAAGTTAAACTAATTTCCCCAAGCTGAATCTGTTTTGCCCATGACGATCACCGCTGACTGATCTCTCCCTGTCCTTATCTTAACCCATAAGCTTCTCATCATATTTTTCTCTTCCTTGTCCAGCTGAGGAGAGGAGCGATGGAATGGCTTTGGTGGGCACCTGGAGTCCAGCCAGGCTCAGCCCACCACAATGATCAGTCATTTCTCAAGAAGAGTTTAATTCGGTAAGACAAAAAATTGCTCTGGAACACAAAGCTCTAGCTGTTCTCTCAAACAGGGGAGGCTAGAAATAGCTAGAAAATTCTGCTATTTGGCACACTTAAAAAAATATCTTTAAAGGCGCTTGGCCTGACCCAAAAGGCACAAACAGCACAGCTCTTTTGATCAAAGTATGCAAAAATTTTTCATATTCAAGGCATCAAATCACGATCCCATTAATAGTAAAACTTCCAGAAACTGTAATGAGAGAGTGAACTTTGGGGTTTTTCGGCATTGCTGGAATTGGCATGCAATCAACTTCAAAAAAAATTTAATTCAAAGACTAATTCTGAAAGCATATTGATATAAAGGGACCAATGCAAACACCGACTGAAGTCTGTAGGAGCCTTTCAATTGCATAATTTTTAAAGACCATGACTTGATGTGAATTCATCACAGGCTTTGCTCTTAACTTAGGACAAACTTCATGAAGTGGTGGAAGAGTAACCTAATGTCATAGTTATGCAGACATAAAATCTGAATGAGACTTAACATGGCTTAAATATTCCTGTGTCAATATAATTATAATCCAAATAAAACTAATGATGATACTGGTATCAATCTAGGGGAAAAGTTGCATAAAATTATACAAGTATAACCAAAGCATTAAAAAATTAATTTCATTCTGCAATATTGAAATTTAAAAGGTTGATTTCACTTGATTCATTGGAATTTAAGAAGAGAAGACTCAAAACATTTTATATGGTTTTTATGAAAGAAAGTCGAAAGCAAAACAGTATTGCTTTCAGAATAAGGTTTCCTAAGCTCATACTGTAAAAGTCAACTGGGCAGATCAGTTACTTCAGTGTAGAGAATGAATAAGTAATGATAGCAATAATAGGCATATATTGAACAACTTCACATTTTCTTGTGCTATAAATTTAAGTAAATCAGCAAATTTTTTTCTGCATTGTGATAGCTATAAATCTCAGAAAAGCATTTTGTGAATGGGTCAGTGCATTAGCTCTGCAAGCTCAATTAGCTATGCTACCACCAGGCTGTGAAAATCTACAATAAAAATAAAGCAGTTCTAGCCCATTAGATTAAAAATTACTATAAATATTAAGTGTTGTTGTAAACGGATCCAACTTTTGGATATGTCATCTAATTTTTGAAGCCTCGTTTAAGATAATTCTTAAAGGACATTGGCATGGTTTCTTGCTAGAGAGTACTAATACCTCATGAGAAAACATTTAAGACATGAATTGAGGGAGCATCTATTAGTAATAAAAGACAGCTTTGTTCACACTGTATTTGCATTTTATTTAATTTTTCATTGTATTCCTCAAAAAGTTATTTGTTTTGAAAAACAAAACAAACTTGGAAACTAACAGATATGATTTCAGTAGCACTTTTAATGAGATGCTTATAAAGCAAACTCAGACCCAAGTAAGATTTAATATGAAAATTTTGATTAATAAATAATCTTTTTCAAACTCATGCTTCACATTTGAATACAATGCATCACTGCAAATTAAGATGAAATAAAAGATGAAAAGAAAATTGTTTCCTTCCCCCATTCCCAAGCCCCCAGTGATTCCGCAGCCCCAGGACCTGTTGCCTTTGTGGAAATCTCTTAGGGAAGCAGCGGTATTTCTTAATGAACAGAACCAGCTTCTCAGTGTGGTTCTCGGTAGGCTCAAAGAAGGGGAACTCATTTATACTCAGAGACCCAATTTACCTAAATTCCTACTGCCATAGTCCCAATAACAAAGTTCTGAACTTCCATCCTAGAAGTTTACTAAAACCCAGGAAAGTCAGCCTGTTACATTTGCTGGATTTACTCAGGAACATAAAGGTCAGCATACGTATATTTATCCATACATAAATTGGAGACCTACCTGAAGAAACGGGCATGCTTTGTGTGAAGTCCAACCCTGTTTAAAGGGCTAATTAAGGAAATCCTCAGCGTGCGGCACTAGCATTCACCTGCGGGCAGAGGTGCAAGATGCCCAGACGAATCTGAGAGCACTGCTTCCTGGTGTGTGCAATGCGAGCCAGCTCCAGCCCGGCTGTGACAGACTCGTTAGCCAAGAGGGACCTTTAGCATGGGCAATGGCTCTTACAACAGTACATTTTCCAGACACTGACTAGTTCCCATCCAGCCGATTGATACGGGAGCTCTGTGCCTGCTCTGATGTGCCCTTTGCCAGTTTCACAGGCTCGTCAGTGCTGCTGATCTATTTGTCTAAATCCTTGTACCGTGCCCATCGCTGAGGTGGCCAAACATATTCCCCTGGTGGGGAACAACCCCAGATGGCTGTTCTGCAGCACTTGTGGTTCTAATTCAGCTATTTCGTACAAGTGGCGTGATATTTAAACAGCTCTGTCTGAAAGCTCCAAAACTTGCATGTACATTCCTTTAAGTCATGTTACTGAGGAGGAGCTGGTAAGGATTTCGTTTCCCTCTCTGTTCTTCTTTCGTGATTAATAGTGACAGCTGAAAACAAGTGGCAGAAGGCCAAACAATCAAAGGACATAGCAGTAACAGTTCTGTTTCCCTGCAATTCATAAATTATTTCATTATCGTTCGACATTGCAATCGGGGTGCCAATCCAATACTACACCAGCTGCCTGGGTTACAGACATTCAGGTAGGGTTGATCTGATTGAGTAACGTTCACTCTCCAAAAAACTTTTTCTGGTTCTGAGAGTATACAGACCACTGGAAAATTTGATATTTTGTCTTCAAAGACCATGTCAATGTACTTGACTGCAAAGAAATAATTTCTGTATAAGCATTGCAGTCTGCTCAGCTTGAAAGATCTGAATGCTCATGTTTTGCATCTGTTAACAAATGGAATGCATTTTTCTACCTACTTCATAAGCTGATTGTCAATGTACTTTAAAAAAGACAAGCGGAAAAATATATTTCATGATGTTTTAAAATCATCTTCTTACGGGCTTGCTGAGATTGACAGCTCTGCAGAAGAAGAAAGATTCTTCATTTGAAATTAAATAGAATAACTTGGAATATCTGAAATTGTCAGGAGGCTTTTTGAAAAGATGTTCTTATGCACGTAACGGCAAGTCCATCTGTTGTTTTAATTTGTCTCTCTAATAATTCCCTAGAGTTTCACTTGGTTTGAATGTTAGAATAAATAGAAAAGAATCAAACCATGCATTCTTTAAACAAAATTTATCCAAAAATACAGTTCTGTGCATTAACTCTTGCCTGTGCCAGCCTCATTTCAAGTTTCACTGTTTTCATTAACATTTACTGAGTGCCTATTTAAAGTAAATGTATTCATTCCAACAGTTGCTCTGCCTTAAACAGAACTTTACACAGTTTAGAACTTAAAAATAATTGAGCATGCAGCTCAGTTAAAACAGATAGCTGTATTAACCATATCATCCATTTGTACTTCTGGATGTTTTTAAATTGTCAAATTTTCACTAAACATGTATTTCTAGTTTCCCAATGGTTGGCAACCAGAATGATATATTACCAGTTTTGAAAAAAATCTAAAAGCAATTTGTTTACCTGATTTCAAGTCATTCTTTTTATTTGGATAAACAAAGAATAACACACTGCATATTAGCAATTTTGCTAGCACTGATGCATGATTCATCTTGCTGTGTACAAACTGGTGAAATGTGAACCTTGTTACATGTTTTTCAAAGTCTAAGAAAATAATATTAACTCTACCTCAGTACTAGAGACACTCAGGATCCAGGCCACTGCTGGACTCATTTAAGGCAAAGAACTGTGGTCTTTCAATTACAATGAAATAACAATTAAAAGGACAGTAGAAGTTGATTATTTACATTACATAAACAGATTATTTATGTTTTTCTGCAGCTAGAAAAAAAAAATCAAATTATTGCTTCCAAACTACCTACAGCATAACAGTCTCAAGAGGCAGTCTGCTAAATTCTCAACTTTTCCCTCAGGCCTAAATCCTTCTGTTTGTGTAGATGAATCAGATGTTTCAGGCTGAAGCCAAATCCTGATCTTTCAAATTGACAGAAATGCGTCAGAACAAATATGACCGAGGCCGTTATACATGCAAATATTATCTTGCATTGAGTATCATCTCCCTCTGTTAAAATTGACATTTGGAGTGAATATATTGGAAATGGTCCTTAAAATTGACCCAGCAGCAGATCTCAATTGGTCAATTTTTTTCATATATATAAGGTCAATTGTTTCTGTAACTGACTGGAAAAATGCTACAGAATACAAGGAAGGAGACTTTGTTCTCACTCAAACATCATATGGAATTTACTAGCACTTAAAGATCTGCCGTTAAAATCTTAAAATGGCTAAAAAAAAAGAATAAAATGTAGCGACTAGACACCCATATTTATATTTATTTTTCAGCCCATTTTAAAACCCAGGCTAATTTCTGAGGAGTCATTCTGGATTTTACCTGCCCACTTCCACAAGCGATGTCGCTGACTTGTGTACGCCCTCAGTGCTTTTATCTGGTGCGCACATGAGTTAACGGTGAATCTCTCATTACATTTAGATGAATTTGGATTGGCACCCCTGGAGGCCTCTGCGTGTGCCTGTTCGGTTTCATCCGGGCGTGGACACCAGGGAAAGGGTGGATTCTTTGGGAAACACAAAACATATAACACACTCTGAGGAGTGCCTGTGCTGTGATTGTTTCCATGATCTACTTTAGAGTCAAGCCCTCACCTGGTGTAAACTGGCACAACTTTGACATAAACTGCAAATTAAAACATTGGAGGACACAGAAAGGAGGAAAGAAAAAATAAGCCTCTGACTTGAGGTTCTGTTAAATCTCCTGAGTTACCCAAACCACACAGAGATGGGGCGGTTATTAGTTTTACTCTATGTATGGGGGAGGACAAAAAGGCATTTACTATGCACTAAAGAGGACTTCCTCCTCCAGGTTCTCTTTTCAGGTTCGTAAGCTCCATGAGCTCAGAAATTGCCTTCCTCTCACTTCTATGGAGGCCATGAACAAACATTCTCCAGTCTTCACTTGTGCTTGCTAAAGAGCTCCCCCGTCTGTCTCCCCCCACCCCCAATATTCATGGCAGGCTACTAAGTCCCACTAATAACCCTGTCCAGTAGGCAAAAGACATGATCTACTACCTGAAACTAGTAGTTTTAGTTTTAACTAGCCCAGAACCTTTTAACTCAAAGGGAAGAGTGAGACAGCTCAGTTGGCACAGGAGCAGTGCTACTAATGTCTCACGGGACTAAGGCAAAGAAGGGTCACAGAAGCCGGCTGTGACCCCATGGACAACAGCTTCTTTTGACGGTGCAGCTATTTGGAAAGGAAATTCTAAGGAGTATCTTTAGTATAACATGCAAGCCGGGGACAGATTATTATTTTTGCATTACCCATTTTTCCAAAACTCATCCAGCAACGCATACAGTCATGTCTGATTTTTTACTCCTTTCTACTGAAGCCTTCCTTATTCAGTGCCATTATGACTAAACCCCATAATTTCATATTGTTTTTACAGTACATTGACAACCTAAGCACCTCCCTCTCTAAAGGCATCATTCTCAACTGCGTTAGTTTTTCCATCCAGTATCGCTATAGTCCACTGACTCTGGTTGAATCATGGATAACGTCTCTCTCCCAACCTACGTGAGGTAAAACAGTTACAAAAAATATGAACAGTAAAGTATGTCAAAATGGCAAGCAGGCCAGCATGGCATGCTTAGTCCAGTGGAGATGCCAGAGTGAAGTCAAGCTAGATTTCTGCTTTGAAAGGCACAGACGCTCTAGCCTCTGCCAAGTGACACCAAAAACTGTATGCTGATGTTCAAAGATAAGATTTCTTCCCTTCCTCCCTTACCAACCCTTGGTCACCTGTGGACCTGCTCCATTTGCAGCTATCAAAGAAATAAGACTTTTAAATGATACCTAAAGTAACACGCTGTACACCACTGGGTGCATAAACACATACACAAGAATTAACATTCAGCTGCCCAAGAGAGATAATAACGATTCACTACGGCAAAAGGACACTCATTGAGACTGTCACCAACATGGCTGCTTTAGGTTGCCAGAGAAAATAAGAGAGGCTTCAATCCTTCCTGAGGCTAATATAGATGTGGGAAAGGCAATGTGAAAACTTGAAATAATGTGGGGGTGGCGGGGGGGAAGAGTCATGCTTCTTACATCATAAGGGTCCACTCAACAGCAACCTGTATGAAGTTTCACTAAACTAGATCATCTCCTTAAAAAACCACAGGATGCTCCTTGCCAGGGAGAAATAATCAGGGAATGCAGGAGGGGAAGGCTGAATTCAAGTTCTATATATTCCGGGCTTCCTTTTGAAGCTGCGTGCTTATTTGGTGCCTCTTACGGGCTGCTGTGACTAATGCCATAGTCAAGTATGCAAAGTTCTTCGAAGACCTAAAACCAGCATGGATGCTGCTAAAAAGCACATACATCTCTCCCTCTCTGGTAGGGTCTCTGGGAATATGCTACATTCTGCACGTCCCTAAGGCAAATGAATACTCAGATTTTAACAGTGGCAACATATTAATTTTAAAAATCACTGAAGTGCCCCCGGCTGGAAGGAGCCCAGCCTAATCATTAACATTCATTGCCTCAGGGAGGGATGAAGGTTCTAGTTCCCCAATATTTCTGTATTAAGTCTTTTAAAAAATATAAGCCCTAACCAAAAGCAAAACAAATCTTTAAGTCACTCGAATATTCTCCCAGAGATGCAAAAACCCTGCAGCAAGAAATATCTTTTAGTTGCTACTTATGCTGCTATAAACTACGAAAACACCCTCTGAATAAGCAGTAGGTGGCAGACAGTTCTGACAGAAGAGGCAAAAGCTTGCTATACATAGGCATCACCAAGTAAAAATCTTCAGCATGGTGCACGGACATTAAACTCCACCTAATTCCCCCATTAAAAATGTTTCTCTTCTGTTTTGTTGGTTTCATTCATCAGGAACGTTTTGCCAGACTTTCATGTTCTTCTGGGTCAAATTCTAGGACTCTGTCAGCTGCTGTGCTGATGGGGACCCAGCAGACCAGCAAGTTATGCTGCATCATGCACAGAGAGTACTAAGTAAGGGAGTTTAAGACCAAATAAACTTTGCAAATACCATCAGTGGCTTTACATTACATGCTGGTGAATTCAGCTCTTTTTGTTAGATCTAATCTAAAGAGGATTTTTTTCCTCTCTCCTTCCTGAAGGACTCATTTGCCCCTGCTGCTTATTACTCATCAAAAGTCATCATTTTCTATCTGTGACATCCTGATAGGCTGTTGCTGTGGAAAAGATTATGAAGCTCAAAACAAGCAAGCTGATTTGCATTAAGAAGTGATTTTCAAAGTGTGCAACTTTTGTTCACAGAGGGACTTAAGACTCATTTGATCAGGCAAAGATAATGTTACAGGGGAAAAAGAAAAGATTTACTTGAGAGACACCTTTTGCTTTTTAAAATAGTGTGATGATTGGTATCGCAGAGCAAATTATAAAATCAAATTACTAAAACTATTCTTTTCAAACACTCCTTTCATGGATGTTCTTCTCCAGTTTATCTTTCTCCTCTACTGAGCTCTGGAGTAACAAATTTCCTGCTGGCCAAATACCCAACTGATACAGCTCAGCACAGCTTCATTAATTTCAGGGTAGCTATACCACTTTAGCAGCAAAGCATCTGAAGCTCCGTTTCAGAGCAGAAATAACATGACAACAGGAAAAGGAACCTCTATGTGCAAAAAGGATCTTTTGAGGAAAATCAGCCCTTGGTGTACGAACAACGAAGTGTAGCTGAGTACAGCTAACTGCACTGCTTCATGGCATTTACAGCATACCAAATGCAAACTGTTAATTGATTTGTGCAGGAGATAAAAGTCTGTTTATAATCAGATCTAACAACACTCACCACACCTTGATTTGGGATGAAAGCACCCTCTTACTTCCCAGCACTCTTTCACATAATATACAGCACTCCAGATGCTGGGCTTCGCAATAGAAAATTCTGCTGGGGTGAGGAAGGGAACAATTTATTATCCTTTAACATAGGAATTGCATGGGCATGCTCTGCTGCTTTCCTTTTTGTGCTTTTCTTAGGTGAAAAAAGAAAGCAAGCCTAGTAACGTTTGGATCCTACATGGACAGACAGGTTTTTATTCTTTGATCTACCATGGGTTTTATTCCTGATATTGAGTACATGTCACTCAGGCCCAGAATACCCAAAGATTCCTCCAGAAGTCAAAGGGGAAAACCCTATGACGGGTCCTTCTCCCTCTCAATTTAACAGCTTGTCTGCAAGATGATACTGGATAACTGTCTGTATATTAAAAGTGGTACGTAGATGAGTGGATGTACCCTGCTATATATTTGATTGATAACTACTCACAGTATCCTGTTTTCATGGTGAAGGCTGGTCTCCAGCAGCAGAGGCTGCTGTCTTAGCGGAGATCCTCCCTCTGGGCAAATATCACCTACCAGTTAGCTCAGGGAGAATGAAGTCCAGGAAGATGCAGGTAGCTCCATTAACCTGCCTTTTCGGGCAGCTGCCTCTCTGATGCTTCAGGAGGAGTTTCCAGAATTTCTTAATTCAGTCTCAGTATTTGTTGTGATTTTAGCAGTGCAGTAATCAATTCTACCACTTACTTATTCATTCACAGAACACTAAAAAGTGATGAATTTCAAAACTCCGTGGCTTAATTATTTTATTTTCTCCTGCTTTCCCCCCCTTTCTTTCATTATCTTTGTAATATTCCTTGATGATAATATTAAAGCACGACACAACATTAATTTTACATCTGTTTCCCTATGAATATAATAAATAGATCATAATAGACTCAAACCATTTTCATTTTAAGTAGCATATTACAACACATTTTACTGAATTCTTCATTATATTACTGTTAATAAGTTAACATGAAGTAATGATGAATTTGCTTGTTAAGCCTAAATAATAACCTTTATCTACACTGTTGACCTTATGATGTCCTATAACCTTGCATGTGTTCCAGCATTTTAGGGGATCTTCCTTGAATGCTTGCATTGCCAGGTGAGCGGCTATATTTCTTCAGGAGGTTTTAATCTATGCTATGAAATGCTTTATTGAGTATATGAAATACTTTATTGAGTATGGAGGAGACAGAGAATATTTTCTAGGTATTTTAGAACTGTTTCAATAAACTGAATATTTTGGTGTATTAGTTAAATAACGGAGAGCTGTAGATTGTGGGCTTAAAGATTTTGCCACTGGATTCAAGGGCACAGTCAAGCAAATCAAATAAACATTACACCCATGAGCAAAGGGATGGAAACTCAAGAGAAGAAACTCCCCATGACCCTCTAGCCTTGAACCAGTACAAAGTACACATCTGTTGACTCTTCCTCATTACCTGTGAGACTTGCATGACTCCTCAACTCTGCTGAGTCCACTTCCCTCCTCGCAGCTAGAAAGCAGAACATCACCTGTATCCAGTGCATTTTGTTGCAGGCTGTCACACAGATGCATGTCACAATGTGTCTGCTGGCACATAGAAGCTGCATTAGAAAAGAGAACTCTTAAGACATCTAAAATCAGTGGCTGGCTTTTACCTGCTTTGCATTGGTCCAGGGGAGCACAGTCTTCAGTGCAGTCATCTGACAGTAAAGAAAAGGATGGGCTCAGTTTTGAAGCCATCAATAAAGCAAGCAGCCTGTTCACGTGTGTAAGTCTTTACAGTAGGGAAATAGACACATGCAGCATTAAGTAAATATTTTTTTAATATAAAAAAAAAATCTTACCCTCTCTGCAAGCCTCTCCTAGTCCTGAAAGCTAACCATCATTCAATGTGACACATAGCAAAAAGGAAAAAATCCCTCCAAGCTGAAAAGAAGTGGCAAAGAGAAGGAGGGTAGGAAGGGAAGTCAAGACTTTGAAGTCAAGACTTTTTCTTCCTCCATCTTGCCTACAATCTTCTGCTACAAGTATCACAAAAATAGCAGACCACGACCTATAATAAAATTCAAAGTGCTTATTTTATCTCCTAATCACCTGCTTTATGCTTGTACCTATCTTGCCAACGCAAAGAAATTCAGCCTCCATAATTCAACTTCTTAATTCCTCTACTACCTGCAACGGCAATGCTGCTGTTGCATTCCCTACCCCTAGGAGTACGATTACAAAGTCTAATCTCCTCCTAAAGTCAATGCAGGATTTGACCTGCTGGGTTTTAGCCTCTCATTGCCATAAAATATAGTGTGGTGGGTTGAACCTGGCTTGACTCCAGGTATGCACCAAAGCTGTTCTATCACTCCCCTCTTCACCTAGACGGGGAGGGAAAATATAACAAAAAAACTTGTGGACCAAGATAAGGACAGAGAGAGATCTTACACCAATTACCATCATGGGCAAAACAGACTCAACTTGGGGAAATTAATTTAATTACTGCCAGTCAGAGTAGGATAATGAGAAATAAAATAAAATATTAAAAACACCTCCCACCCCGCTCCCTTCTTCCCAGGGTCAACTTTGCTCCCAATTTTCTGTACCTCATCCCCACCGAGCAGCACAGGGGGACGGGGAATGGGGGTTGTGGTCAGTTCATCACACGCTGTCTCTGACAATCCTTCCTCCTCAGGGGGAGGACTCCTCACACTCTGCCCCTGCTCCAGCCTGGGGTCCCTCCCACAGGAGACAGTCCTCCACCAACTTCTCCAGCGTGAGTCCTTCCCACAGGCTGCAGTTCTTCATGAACTGCTCCAGCATGGGTCCCTTCCGTGGGGTGCAGTCCTTCAGGAACAGACTGCTCCAGTGTGGGTGCTCTGCAGCGTCACAAGTTCTGCCAGCAAACCTGTTCCATGACTGCTCCAGCCTGGGCCCCCCACGGGGTCACAAGTCCTGCCAGCAAACCAGCTCCAGGCTGGACTCCTCTGTCCATGGATCCACAGGTCCTGCCAGGAGCCTGCTCCAGTGTGGGCTTCCCACAGGTTCACAGCCTCCTTCGAGCACATCTATCTGCTTCGGTGTGGGGTCCTGCATGGGCTGCAGGTGGAGATCTGCTCCAGCGTGGAGCTCCATGGGCTGCAGGAGGACAGCCGGCCTCACCGTGGTCTTCACCAGGGGCTGCCGGGGAACCTCTGCTCCTCCTCCTTCACCTACGTTGGTGCCTGCAGAGCTGTTTACCTCGCACGTTCCCACTCCTCTCTCCAGCTGCAGTTGCTGTTGCGCAGGATTTTTCCCCGTTAACTCTGCTCTCCCGGAGGCGCGACCACCGTCACTGACGGGCTCGGCCTTGGCCAGTGGCGGGTCTGCTTCGGAGCCGCTGGCGGTGGGTCTGTCAGACATGGGGGAAGCTTCTAGAGCTTCTTACAGAAGCCACCCCTGTAGCACACCCCCGTCCCCCCCCCAAATCCTTCCATGCAAACCCAATACAGAGAGGAATAGATAACCACAAATCTGAATGTTGGATTGCCTCCTGAATATTTTTCGCTATGCTTTATTTTAAAAGCCTTTTGGGAGTATTTTGTTTGTTTAGTCATTGCAACAAGCTGGAATATTTACCTGAATATTATGCTTTAACCATGTTTCACTTACAAGTGCTCCAACAAGCATTCGGTGTTATTTTTCTATTTAGTCCTTTTATCAAGCATTAAGATTGTCAATGGTTCTAACATGCTGCAAAGTTGCTCTACTCCATCCCGCTCCAATACTGTAGATCTCTCTGTGCAGCTTAGTTGCAGACTATATCCACGTCTCAGCTACTTAATTTAGCTGGAAGAGCTGCAAATTGTTTTGGATTTGTGCTGGTGTGGGCCTTAAAATGTGTATGTCATTAAAACAGAGAAAAACAGATCAACTGAAAAAAATTTAAAAATCCTTTCTTCTCATATTTTAAACTCAGGACACTTTTCCAATAAGAAATCAAAACATTTTTTGTTTAAAAAATGCTCAAAATGAAATGTGCAAACACTTTACTCCTCCTTTTGGCTGAATATATTTGCTGAATCTGGTGAGAGCTCATGGAGTTTTTATCATGTTGAAACAGTATTTTGCATAAATAAAACCATATCATTCCAAGTGTAATTATATGAACTGTAGAAATGAGTTCCAAGTTGTTGGTCTTTTAGAAAAGGGTAGTGAGTAGGACCCAGAAAATAATTTTACCTTTGTGTATTACATTTGTGAAACCTACACACGCATACTCCAAACAGCTCTAGCATGCTCATTTCTTAAAGGTTGTTGACAAATTGAAGGGCTTGCAAAAAGAAGCCAGACAAACTAGTTTAGGTTCAGAGAAAGTGCCTTACATTGAGAAACATAAAAATCTCTGTCTGTTTAGCTTATCAGAAAGAAGACTGAAAGGTAGTTTGATTGCAGCGTACAAATATCTTAAATAGGGGAAAAAACTTGGTTGCACAAAGCTGTTTAGCAGGAAAAGGCAAAGCCAAAGTCAAGAGCCGGAACTTAAAACCAAATTGAATTAAAAAAAAAGGGAAAAAAGAATTAGTATAGTTAAAAGTAGCAAAAGACCACCTGGATTCTTCACCTCTTTTTAACTCTATATCAAAACTGTATGCTCTTTCAGAAGACAAGGTTTAGCTAAAACAATTTTTTTTAAAACCCAACAACTTATTAGGGTCAATATTGGGGTAAACGATTGGAATTTAAAGGCCAGTAGCAATCAAAAAATCAGTCTCAGAGAGTGTATTTGGTTCTCAGCTAATGAAGTAGGTCTTACTAGTAGAGCAGAACGCAAGACTAGACTGAAGAGCCCGCAGAGGGTATTAGTTTGGGCTTTGTACCAGCATGGCAGAGACAGTGACAGGGACGGGGAAGGCAAAGAGCTTTTACAAAGTACTGGACTGCAGCTTGCTCCAGGATCCTTGGTCTGAGAGTCTGTTGGCCTCAACCTCTACAGAAGACAGGCCAAAATACTGTTAATTTGTGAAGTCAGTGCATAATAGCTTTGGCTGTAATAAAAATGTTTGATAATGACACCATTCAGCACTTGGAACAAATTTCATCAGCATCCCTGTGGACAACTCAAGGTTAAGTGCATTAAGAAATGGCACTTAAATTGCCAAGTAATCAAAAATCTACTGTTGACTTCAGTTCCTCCAGGAATATCAGCTATCCCAAGCGAAGGCCTCTCCAGCTGGTTGCAGGTACCAACAGTGAGTAAACATATAAATAGATAACAGGCATTTTAAATACTTTTCTTCTTGACTATCTTTCCCCCTTCTTCCTCTCTAATCCTGCCAACCAAAAAAGCATGAACAGCAGCCATGTGCTAATGCTGTGTGCAAGATTTTGTGCAGCTTGCTCCCAGAGAAGAACATTAGGGCTGGCAGATTAGAGATCACAGATATTTTAAAGGGCTGGAGGCAGGCCCTAAATAAAAATACCACGAGAAACAAAATAAAAATACCATGAGAAACAGGATCTGGTGCAAAATACACCAAGAGAGTAGCATCTTTTAAAAATCCCATCTATGTCTAGCTGCAGATGGGCCAGAAGAAGGGGAAACATCGAAGGTAAAGTTACTGATTTCTTCAAATCAATCTCTGTCATAGAACTTGGTACAAAAAAAGCTGAAAAACTAGGTTCACCTTCACAGGGAATGAGTTTAACTTTTACACACAAACACATACACACTGACAAAACGTGTGCCTGTTTACAGAAAAAAGTTTCAGTGTCTAGCAAAAATGAATCACTTCCAGAGAGAGATTTTATTCAAACAGAGGACTTTGATTAGAATGAAAATAAAATATGATGTAAATAATCAGAATGATATGGCATTGAAATCAAGATTCCCAGCATTAAAGTAACTTAACTGTCATTCACTTTATACTAGACTACACTGGCCAGCTGATGAACTGCAGAAATGACTAAGGTTGTACTAATCTTTTCAAATGTAAAAAGCCATGTAGTACTTTAAAAGAAACTTCAAAACTATTTTTTGGGGTTTTATTGTGGCTTTTTTTTTTTTTCTTTTTTTAGCCAAACAGCTCTAAGTCTCACAAGCAAAGTAAGGAAAGCACAGGCAACATCCTTCCAATGCTCTCCTCTTCCCTGCTCACATCCCTTTCACAGGGTCTTTTAGACCTCCAATAGTAAAAGCCATCAAGGCAGGAGAGAATGCGAGATTGTGATTCCCAGCCCTTCAGAAACTGGAGTTCCAGAGTAAAATTACTGTATATTAGATTAATGACACCTATTGAAAGGGGCCTCGTTGGGCCCGATATATAGACAAGGCAGAAAAAAACCCAAGTAAGAATCTGAAAGGTATATATGGAACTTTTTGATTCTTGAACACAGTTGTGATTAGCTCTGGATGTGAGTGTTAGGCATTTCTAAGACTTGAAAAATTAAAGCCAACTGCAAAAATAATAAAAAGGGCTTCTCTCTCCCAGCAAAGCTCATGAGAAGTGCCACACAAAAACTTTTCACTAAGCATACTGAAAAATATGAAAATAAATGTGACACCTTCTATACACTTTGCCTTGGTGAACAATGCTGCTATTTATGCAAAAATAATTAAAACTAGTTTACTAACATTCAAAACAAAACTTTTTATTTATTAGTTTAATAAAAAGGGAGTTTGTAGATATTCTTCAAAGCCCATATATGTTATTAAAAATTGAGACAAAAGTGTACATCTATCACAATTATGAAAATTATTATTCCAATATTTACAAGATTTTAAAAAATTATTTTTACCATAAGGTAGAATTTGTTCCTCATCTTCCCCAAAAAGGAAGAACAATTTAAACAGTAGATATGTCAAATCTATGAAAAAAAAATCTAGTTCTTCCTCAGAATTAGAAAAAAGTTTTGAAATATACATACATTTTGTATGTATGTCATAAAAAAGGTATATATAATATAAATATACCCTTTTTACACACACAATGTGTGCATTACATATATATTAGCGAAGAAGATACCACTCATGCCTATTTTGTTCTATTTCCAGGCCCTTCAATGTGCTAAATACAACATAGGCTGTTGAGGCTACCTTAATTTTAGCTAAGTACCATTCTATTTTTAGAAAGTAACTTAAACATGTGCCTAACTTCTTTCACAAATCAGAATTTTGTGAAGAGGTAAGATACTTCTGTATATTATCTGTTATGGAAATATGTTGATTTGCTGCAGAAGATCTTGCCCATTGCCTTTAGACTCTCATTCATCCCATCTGTAGCATGTAGGAACACATCTAGTTTTAATTGTCTTGATTAGAGCTGATTTTTTAGCATGCCTTCCTTCATCAAATGTCTATCAGAGATGTGAAGCACCTAAATGACATCATAGTTTTTGTAGACTTAAAAAAAGATTTTAGAGAGGATTTGGATTACCCCCAGGTTTTGCAGAGCTATCCCAGTTTTGGCAGTTCCATCTCATGTCCACTTAAGTTACACTACCAGGACGTTAAAGACAAAAAAACCTCCTGTATTCGTGGTGCAATGTGCACATACAATCCATTCTCTATAACCACTACCACAGCAATGAAAAAGTACATTTCGGCCACATGGGGTTTCTGACTGACAGATAAATTGTTTTTATAACACATCCAATACTTCACATAACTGTTGGATCTGAAAATTCAGAGAGAAAGAGACTACCTTTTCGCTAAGGACACCAATACCCTTGGCTTTCACTTCCAGTGAAATTGAGAATTAGTTACAAAAAAGCAGATTATCTGAAGACGAAAATCACATGAAATTGCACCACCTTTAAACTTGACACCATGCCCTTAAGATGCCTATTTCTTCTCCGTCTTGCACTGTTGCATAGTGCAAATAGAATCAGCTCAGACACATGAGGTAAAGGAGCTACAGAAATGCCATCATAGATGAGCTACAGGCTTCTCTACACCTATTGTATCACCTCTCTGCCCACAAGTTGTGACAAGTCCAAACTTTGTGTAACGAATGCTAAAATAGCCTAGAAAGAAGGTACAAATGTTTTAGTCCCCATAATTATTTGTAATTTATCTATGAAGTCAGTTCATAAGACTCAAAGCATTCCTGACAAGGTCTAGGGATTTTTCAGATTTTTCATATCACGTTTGTTATTTTATTTTTTTCAGCATGAAATTTTACAAATCCTCTACAGTACATACATGCATCTAGGGCTTTTAAAAACAAGAGGAAATTAACAGGTCTTAATAAACTTTATGCGTGACTTACTATTGACACTATCTAAAGGAAAACAAATATTGTAATCAGTTCTTCTTAGGAAAGCATCTCTAAGTTAGTGTTGCATGAAATAAGACTTGCTTATGTTATAATAGATAGAGCTGTGAAAAATATTCCCTTTAATTCATAACCGGGCCAGTTTCAGCATCTTGGGTCATCAAAAAATACTACACTTTTGGCACTAAGCTTTGCACATCCAAAAAATTCAAATTTATAACTAACTTTTTATTTGTTTTCCATTTGATTGTATGGGGAAGCTGGAGTGCAGGCAAAACACTGATTTCTCTTGAATTGGTATTTTAGTTCTGTTTGAATACAACAAATCGTAGTGTATAAATGAGACAAACCTCTCAGGACATGAATTCAATTACAGCTCTTGTGTTGAGCATCATTGTAATTACTCAAACAATTAAAGTTATACAGGACTAAGACCTTCACTTAATCAGGGCTTTAATGCTTTAAAATACCAGGATCGAATCAGGCAGCACCATTATGGTCACGATCAAGGGAGGAAGGTATTTTTCTGGTGTCCTATTTTCTTTCCACATAATTGGGTAACATCACAATCAGGCAGTTCTGCCTGGTGAACTTAGAAACATAGCATAGGAACATAAATTCAGTTTATCAGAATTTGTGGAACCTGTGTGAAAAATTAATTAATACCACATCAACTTAAATAAAAATATCTCAGTTGTCTTTAGGTCAATCTCCTGGCTAAAACAAATTAAGACAGAAAAAAACTGTCACAGAAAAAAATAACCGGTCTTCTGAAATTATGAACAAGTTCTCAATAAATCCAGGCTCACTTTTCATAATATAATAGCTTACAAAAACTCATGACGTTATATTAAATGCATGTCTTGTGCCTCTGGTAGTTCAAGTAACATTTGCTACAGTTATTGTCAAAATCAAATGGGTAAGTATATGGCTTTTCATATTTGAGGGGGTTATTGGTATTTCTCACTTAAAGTGTGTTTTCCAGTGAAAACCAAGAAAAAAAATTCTACTTATAAACCTGAAACATGGGCAAGCAGAGAAATGCCATCCATAAAAATCCTCTTAGCAGGAAAAACACTCTCTAAATAAACAAACAATAACTCAGTACTCGCAGAAAACATAACAAGGGACAACAACCATAAATCACAACTTGGAAGGTTCAAGATTGGACAACAGCAAAAACTATTCCACCATGAGAGTAGTAAGTACTGGAACAGGTTGTCCTAGGAGACAGGCATTTTTTGTCTTTGTCATGCAATTAAAAGATGACCTGTGGAATACTTTGTTCATCGCTGGGAGGGTGGTCAAGGTACAGGAAGACTAGATGAAGGGAAATACAGTAAACATGCTTAAAAAGCAAAAAGGAAAGAAGGATGAGTCAAGCTTGATTCCAATTTCAATTCAAATACTGGGATAAACACATTATTTAAAAACACCTAGAAGAAAAAAATAGGGACATGAATGACATGTTGTGGATATATCATAAGCAAATTAGACCAAACCAATTTTCCTTCTCTGACAGAGAAACAGATTTTTGTGGATAGATGTTATACATCTTAGTTTTTAGATTTACCTCAAATGCTTTCTTTGTTGGCCAACTTAGGAAGGACTAAAAGGCCTAGAGAAATACACCAAAGCTGCAAAGATGGTTAGAAAAATAATTCTCAAAGTAGTTAACAACTTAATGTTAAAATTGAGAGCATCATTACAGGAGTCCTCCTTAGCTACAGTATCAGTCTATACTTTCAATAACAATTTGATGACTGAATACAGTATACACTTATTAAACACTAATCATAGTACCAGACTGGGAGGGACACAGCATATAGTGAAGAATGAAGAATTCAGAAGGATCCTGGAAATTAGATGTGAAACTTTGAGGGTAAAGAGATTACAATTCAACAGGAACAAGTGAAAATCAATTGTAACAGAATTATAACAAGATTGTTACAACAGAATTATAAAAATCACAGACTGCATACCCATCAACAATGTCATGCTATTGCAAGTCCATGTGAAGACCTCACATACTGGGAGGCATTAACGTGCATCCAGCCTGCAAGATACAGAATATAGCCCTTCGGTCTTATACAACCTTGGAATGGCCTCAAAGTATTGTGTCTACAAATAAACTTCAATAAAAGGTATAACTAATTGGAAAGGTCAGGAGATGAGTAAGAAGCCTCAAAGGTGTAAGAATAAGAATTTAATGGCAGGTTAAAGAAACTAGTGTTGGTTTAAGTTTATTGGGGAAAAAAAAGTTGGGTTGAATGAGCGGTT
>NW_010555634.1:46243-54198 GCF_000687285.1 Phaethon lepturus
AAAAAATATCTGCTAAAATATCTAAAAAGCTATTGTTCTCTCATCTTCTTTACAATATGTTCCTCATGATCATTAGAAGGGGAACTAACAGACTTGAGATCCATAGGAATTTCAGATTAGGCTGCAGAGACGACTTTGTAAAGTTAAGGATGGCAAAGTACAGGAGGTTGCCTGCAGAAGCTATGGAGCCTCCATTATAAGGAAACATTTTAGGGCAAACCAGACAAGCATCCATCAGAACTCTCAGAGATATAACTGATTCTGCCTTAGAGTAAGAGGATGAACTTAATGACCTCTCCATACCCTTCCCAGTCATCTGATGACAGAAGCAACCAAACACAGTTCAGAAGAGACCCAAGGAATAGACATCAAAACTGGAGTTCTCAAGAAATTACTTTAGAAAACAAGCTGTGCCAGACACAAGGTTGCTTTCAGTGTCACAGTAACCAGGTTATATATGGATGTTCATAGGGAAGAATGGTCAGGCAGAGGGAATTAAGCTTATGGAGAAATACACTGGATAAAAATGAGAAAAAAATGCACTGAGGTAGAAAGTGCCCAATATACACTTAAATAACAGTTAAAGTTACATACTTTACAGTTAAAATAACTCATGTCTACTGTTTCATGTGACGTATAAATTCCACAGAAGGACAGAGAACTGAAAAAAAAATTAGAAACATATCTAAAGAGGTTTTTAAGAGAAATGAGAATTCAGATACCTACGAAATTATTCAGCTCCATTCTGTGATGCTCATACTGGTCTCCTCAAGAGAAACTGGCTAGATGAATCAAGTTACTTGCTCTCCGTCCTGGTTTCAGCCAGGGTAGAGTTAATTTTCTTCACAGAAGCTAGTGTGAGGCTGTATTTTGGATCTGGGATGATAAAATGTTGATAACATGCTGATGTTTTGAGCTGTTGCTAGGTAGTCAAGGACAGTCCAGCTTCTCATGCTGGCCTGTTAGCAAGAAGGTTGTGGGTGGACGGGAAGCTGGGAGGGGACACAGCCAGGACAGCTGACCAAAGAGATATTCCATACGATGTGACATCATGCTCAGTATATAAAGCTGGAATGAAGAAGAAGGAACGGGTGGAGGGACATTCGGAGTGATGGCGTCTGTCTTCCCAAGAAACCATTATGCGTGCTGGAGCCCTGCTTCCCTGGAGATGGCTGAACACCTGCCTGCCCATGGGCAGTGGTGAATGGATTCCTTGCTTTGCTTTGCTTGCGTGCGCAGCTTTTGCTTTACTTATTAATCTGTCTTTATCTCAAACCATGAATTTCCTCACTTTTACTCTTCCAATTCTCTCCCTCATCCCACTGTGAGGGAGTGAGCGAGCAGCTGCGTGGTGCTTAGTTGCCGGCTGGGGCTAAACCATGACACACTCTGAGCAGTTAAGGCTCAGTCACTTTTTACTGTATAAGGCAAGAACTCATACACACATCCAAAGTAAATGGGGAAAAGTACAGGATATTTTCTTCTTCCTACTGAGACAGGAAAATCTAGGCTGACAAACTTGTCCATCACTTGATGAGGCTACAAAAGTGTACTACATA
Source organism: Phaethon lepturus (assembly GCF_000687285.1). Classification (NCBI taxonomy): domain Eukaryota; kingdom Metazoa; phylum Chordata; class Aves; order Phaethontiformes; family Phaethontidae; genus Phaethon; species Phaethon lepturus. The sequence continues at coordinate 47,803 of NW_010555634.1, forward strand.
ATTTTCAAAATTATTATTATTAATTTTCAAAACCCCAAACCAAACAAAAAACACCTAAAACCCCAAAATCACTTCAGCTGGTTGGGAGACTTCATTTCCTTTTACTGCAGCTTATACTGTGATTGGTAACAGTTTAATTAGAAAACAATCAATTTTTGACGCTATAAAGGGATATTACCTGCATGAAATTCTAATTTGGAAGAGCAAAAGAAGAACACAATTAAGTATTTTAGGTAGCTCAAACAGGGGAGCAAGAGAGTGGGAAACAAAAGAGAACAAAACATAGTAAGAAAGAAATCTAACAGGCAGAAGAACAAACAAATGAATTGCCTGTAACAGAAGCAATATAACAGGGAGAAAAGGTAACTCAACAAAAATGCACAGTATTTGGAAGCCAGCGCCGGACATGTGTTTCCCAATAAGAGCAGTTATGAGGAAGCAATGAAGAGATTCCTTTGAGTGTAAATTCAGCTTGGTAACTTAGCATCTCATTTAGATATCTGAACAAGTAATAAGGGTGTGTTAATCCCCAGGTTCAATGAACAAGGCAATCTTGAGTTAAGGTCTCATTCAATTACTCAAATTCTAAGTTTCTCAGACAGCCCAAAGGTACAACAAACAGAGAGGTAAATTTTCTATGGACACATCCACAGTAGAAGTTAGTGTTAGAGTATAGGCTTTTAGTGGCATAGCCATAAATGCTGAAGACTAGTATCTATTTTAGTGTCTGAAATGTTTAAGTGTTGTGTGCAAAAAGAAAAAGCCTCTTCGGCCTTAGTCTACGGGTGTAAAAGGTTTCACATCTTTATTTATGGGAGGCCCGTGCTGGATGAAATTGACCATAAACTACTTATTGCTGTTGCCAAAAAAGGTCTGACAAACACTCCCGCTGAGAACAGAACACGCTTTTTTCCCGCTACAAATAGAGGATTTGCAAATTGAACACAATCCTGGAAAGATTTGTGGCTGCAGGCTCATCCTCTAGAGCATTTCAGCAAAACAAAGCAGCTGAACAAAGTCCAGAATTAAATTAAATACATGTCAGTCTGAGGAAAAGGAAACATGTACACATCAACCACCACCTGTCCAATCTCAGACAAAGTACAAATGGCAATTGTCAGAGCCATTGCTAATAATGCAGAGTGTAATGAAGGCTATGATCACAGTTGTATTCTTACTTTGAAGGACAGCAGCTGACAGTAAATGAGGTTTTGTTTAAGGGCACAGGATGGCAATTCCTAATGGGATAATGTTTAAAGACCTACAGGAACAAAAGTTTCTTCCTCGCTGAGGTAGACGAAAAGCTCCATTAACCTCTGTTTAAAAATGGTCACTAATACATGTTTAGCAAAGAGTAGGCACACTCTACCTTGATGTTGTCAAATCCACAATAGTTTAGGGACCTGTGGAGCCAGAGGCTGTAACTAGACCATCATATTTTATTCCATCCACCATTATGGTGATTCTATTCACCACTATTTTAGCCATTTCACTTTCATGTCATTCATACTTTTCAGTTTAGTTTACACATTGAGTTCTGTTTGGTTTTTTAAGTCTCTTCTATTATGAAGGTCAGTGAATAACCGTTCCTTATGTATCACCATATCAACTTTCAACATAACACACCTTAACATATCCCCCCTTTGTCATACCCCTCTTTTCCATGATGAAGTATAATAATCTATTCAATTCATCTTGCACCTCTGATCATCTCTGCTGCTCTTGTCTATGCCTTTTTTATTCTATTAGCTTCTTTCTGAGGTGGGATAACAAGAATGCCATATTGTCTTCAAGACATGAGAAATACCGTTGTTTATGCAGTGGTTACTGCTTTCGGTTCATGTTCACTATTCCTTTACTAATGGTCTCTCATAGTCTATGTGATTTTCTTTACTACATTTGAGCACTGACCAGCTCTCATTCCTGTATGATGACAACTCATTGAATTGCCATCACTGAGGACATATAATTACTTTGCATTTACTCATTTACTTTGTATGAAAGTCATTTACAGACTAAAAAAAAATCTAAAATAAACAAGATAGAAAAAAGGACAACATTCCTCCTTTGTGGGCCAAAAAAACCCTATAGTGCTCTCAAAGTTGAATAATTGAAGAAATTGAGTGCCTGATTGCTTTCAAAAAATAACTAAGCAAAACAACCACCACTGAAATAGTGTGCTTATCTCAAGACCAAAGATCCCTGAAACAAAATAGATTTATATTTTGGGCTGAAACAAACCCATCTCAAAATGAAAACAGCCCTTAGATCCTTATTTGAACTCTCACAACGTAACCGTACCAGAAACTGCTATGTCTAGTGAGTACCTGATCATATAAAATCTGTTTTCTGTAGACAAGGCTTTTTCTGACAGTAGGTGCTAGTCTGGTGAGGACAGTAAGAACTCAAACCTGTAAAGTTCTGCTTGTTTCAGGTAGGTTCATTCCTGAACAACACAATCTGCTGAAGTTTCTTAACATGGGATGAACATGCTTGTTTCATAGCTTGTTCACAGACTTAGTAACCTAATCTTAAATTATTTTGCTGTTAAGAACCATGTATCTGAGTTGCATTTTAATGTCCTGTTTTCCTACCATATATTTAGAAGGTTTAATTTTTCATCATGCTTTGGTTTCGTTTTTTTTTTTTTCCTCCCCTTCCACCTAACACTAGTTCAAACTCTTTTCCATAGGCAGAAAAATACAATGTGATCCCCTTAGAATTCAGTCTTCACACTTAGGGTTAAAAAGAAATGATATGGGACTCATTTTCAGGCACCAAAAGTAGAGTCACAGGTCATCTAAATTCTTATAGATTAAAGAAGGTTAAAAGGAAACATGAACTGAAAACCCGCTCGTCAGAAAAGACAATGGGCTCACATGCCAGCTGTAATGGTTATTCTGATTTAGAATTTCTGGAGTCTTTACTAGGGCATGGGTAATTGCAACTCTTTGGTTTCATTCTGATGTTTAATATGAACCTCACCTCCCTAGCCCATCAGCTATACTCTCACAGCAGATCTCATATGAGAGACTCTGGATCCTGTGAGCAATGAGTGCAAAAGTTCTCTCTGCTATGAGTTTGTGACTTCACACAACCAACAAGAGAAAAGAGTAGCATGTTCTCATCTCCTCAAAGAATTAGTCACTTGCAAATTCATCACATTAAGAAGGGACCCTTCTAAGGCACAATTTTGGTGCATCAGCTGCATGAAAATATAATTTCAGAGAAAGGTACAAAATAGCTGGAGAGTTGAGAGACACATAATAGCCTTGTATATTTTCAAAACGAATGAGAAATATTTTTCTGTTCTTCCCACACAGTGCTTTGTAAATGTATTATTGAATGTATTTGAATTCTACATTTTGCACAAGTTAAATAGAATCCTCCCATGGAAAAGGCCGACACTAAGAATCTAAGATCCACAAATCTAAGAACCACAGAAAGAAGTAATAACACTAAAAATCTGCACTAATAATTGTATTGATAGCTAAAAGAAACAGAAGAATCAGGTTAGATATTGCTGAGGTTGGACATGAAATAGTCATCTTACTGTAAATATTAAAATAACAAGCTAAGTTGTTTCATATCAAAGATATAAAGTGAACTTTATATATTTCCACGTAGCTTTTAAATTCATATTTTAGGAACAAGTATTTTGGCGTATATACTTATTCAAGTTTTTTCCCTGTCTTTACAAGTCTAATATATTCAAGGCTACCAGACGCTGAAAAAATAGTACAGTAACATTCTTTGTCTGCCACAGAAGGGCACAATATCTGTAGGGGGAATTATAAAAAAATTAAAAAAATATTATTTTATTGCAAAACAGCGCACATATGGTCATGTAATACACTGTACTTAAACCGTAACTACAGCACTCAGTATACACGTAACTCGAAATCTGTTGCACGTTCTTTAGTCAGCTCTCACTAATTCTTTCCCAGATACCCCAATAGGGCAAAAAGATTTGGAGAGAAGACATTTGTCAGAATCACCACTGTTAGAGGAAATATACAGAAACAGTGGTAACACAGACTCTAAACATTCATACAAGCTAATAAATTGATTTACACCAAGCTAACTGAAGACCACAGCCTCAGAAACTGCTGTGTGCTAACAGTTGGCAGGTAAATGACTTCCTAATATGATTTAATCTGTTTCTCTGAGCATTCATCCCCCCAGGATATCAAATTGCCTCAGGGCCCACTTATCAATACACAACTGCTAATCAAAGCAATTGCTCAACATTTGAGATATGTGTAGCTAAACACAGCAATGTTTTGAACACTTAGGGATAAATAACCTTTCAATAAGGCAATAACAGTGACCTTTAAGTACAACCTTCTATTAAAGATGTCCACTAAACTGCAGAAGACAATAAGCACTCTGGTACATTATATTTTACTTTTAAGCTCCATATTTATAGAAAAATTTATTAATGTTATCTCAATTTTGACATTTCATCAACATTTACTTGGCTACAATGAGGTTGTCAGTTTATGGTGCATGTAGACAAGCCATTCTGTTCTTCACAGTACAGTATTTGCTTTGCTTTTTTTGTAGGCATATATTAAAAATGTCAGCAGTGGAACACAAAAGCAAAAAAAAAAAAAAAAGAAGACATAAAAAGCCTTCCCACAGAATATTTGAAATTTCAACTGATAAAAAACAAGTAGATGGAAGAATGAGACTGTAAATTGCACTCTACTTTTGGGGAAAATTATGATAGACAGAAAAAAAAAGATTGTTCACCAATAGGTAATTTAAGAGTAGCCTGTGTACAATTTTCCTCATTATCTTGGCAGGAAAAGCTGTAATAAACATGCAATTAGTAATATTTGTGAGAGACATTTTTCTTCAAAAGACAGTCACGTTGTATTTGCTCACGAATATGTTCAATAATTTTTCAGTATGTTTCAGCAATTATGCAATACAGAGTGTTAAGGATTTAATGCAAATAAGCAATTATTATTTGGAGAGAACATTTTTTTGAAAGTAGTAGACTGTCATCCCTTTTCAAGGGCTGTAATAATAGCGAAGAGGAAATTACAATTTGAAAAAATGCCACATAGCTACATTAATTGTTTCTGTGATTCCAAAATCATAACTAGCTCACATGAGCTGCTTATGCGTTTTGTGTGTGATGCTTTTGGTCCCTTAAGTCAGTATCTGAAGCACTGCCCTTTGTGTACTGTTAATCAGCCCCTTAGACCACTATAATGTGAATTCAAAGCATTAAATTTCTTTTAGGGATTCTGCACTGGTGTAAGTGACTGCACAAATTGCCCAGTAGCGTCTTATCCATAAGGTACTTGCACACCTGTAATTTCTGTTCACTTCATTGGAGCTGAGGGAGGTGCTTGGTAGTCCACTCAAAGTTTCAGTGTACTTAAGAGATCCATCTTATTTTTTGGCTGGTCGCAGGTGTCTGTACATGAAAATAACAGGAGTTTCACAACATCTTGCCAAAAACATCTGGGATGCTCAGATTTCACAGTCCCAGTCTCAAATGATCTCCCAAAGTCTCCCAGGAACAACACACCTGCATCCAGTTATCTTCATATTTCGGCACAGAATAAGAGCCAAAATATCACCTTGGACACCTCCTGCACTTTGAGGACACTGCTATGTTTCCTAGTTTCCAGGACAGTAAGCAACTAGTAACAAACCAAATTATCTAAACACCACGAAATGGACTTTGGTGGCTGCAACAGCGTACCTACAGCCTGTGGTTGAGATCCTGCTCCTGGATAGGTATAAAGTAGAAGGCTTTTCAGAAAATTTTCATCAGTGAAAAATGAATACCTTGGGAAATGGCTGGCAACCAATTTCTTTGTTATTATGCGTTCATTTCTTAATTTGCAAGGGATGAGTTTGTCTTCTTTGTGAAGCCTTGCTGAATATAACAGGACTTGCAGAGGTGTAAATGAGGGCAAGATGTGTCCAATTACTTTACATTTTGAAATTAAAAAAAGGAATTACCACTAGATTGCTGTGACCCTTCATTTTGCATAACTACCAGCTTACAATCTATTTTGTTTAAGAGAGTTTTTGTACTTTCATTGTAAGTACTCACCATTGATTTGCAGCCAGATGACTAGAAAAGCATAATTTTCTTTCTGGAGTGACTCTCTGCACTCTTTCAACTTATGTACCACTTTGTAGAGACAAGGAAACTTAGAGAGAGCTACATTCCAGTTAACATTGTTTACTTTCCATTTTCCTAAAAGCACTTACTGTTTGGTTAGTTCAGGATGGTAACAAAGCCTCAGAGGACGTAGGTCAGCTGTGATCAGAACTCCCTACTCCTTCCACACTCCTGGCCTTAGGTAGAATCTCAGATTTCACAGAATTAGCACTGTCTAACTGAAAAAAAAAAAAAAAAAAAAAAAA